>NW_023339762.1:1743674-1746992 GCF_004916995.1 Morone saxatilis | reverse complement strand
GGAGAGAGAGAGGAGAGAGAGATGGTATATCTATGTTCAGGTTTTATTTAAACAATGTTTCTGCTCCTGGTTTGGGCCCCTAAAAGTTTGGACTCAGCTTCACCAAAACTGGCAAAGTCATGTCTTGTTACTCTCTTTAAGATGTGAAGGGGCCTGCTGCCAAATAAGAAGGAGCGTTATCTCCTTTGGTGATGTCCAGGTAGGTATCTATTTTAAATACAACAATGGGGTCTGTAATTGAATCAGAGGGAACTCAGTGCAGACGACCAACAAGTACGCCAATGCGGGAGAAAGCTGATGTGAACTTTCAGTTTGTCCTAAACGGGGTCTTCGTCGTCAGTACAATCCGTGCTGCAGGCGTTTTGAGATTAAATATGGACATCTTTAAGATATGGACTTGCAATATTTAGGGCGCGAATCGACAATCCTAAATACAGAACGGAACCATTTGTCAGCAACACCACAGCCATAAAGAAATAACAAAAATACGTCAGGAATGGATTTAGAAATTTCGCTGACATCTGTCTGTTGACAAGGATGTGCATAATTTTTGTAATAATACGTAAATGTAAAGACCAAGAGAGATCTGACATTTCATTCATTACCTGGACCATGTAGCTTCTGAGGCTAATGCACAACATAACTGTCCAATTCACTTCTGCGTCTGACAAAATGTAATTTATAATATACTGTAATATACTTGTATATCACACAATGTCACATCAAATCCATTAAACCACCTACACCCAATATGTTGAACCCACATTAATCTAGCCCCAGCAAAATAAAGGTGTTGCTAAAGGTGTTTTTTGCTCTTTATCTTTCTTCCTTTAATTTATCCATGCCGTCCATGTCACATGTATTTTGTTTGTGTACAGATGCCATAACCAGCAGTGAGAGACAGACTGACCAAGGCTCTTGGCAAAGCAACAGTACAGGGTAAATGGCAGAGTACAAAGTGTCAAGGGGTATACTGTGTGTGTACTGAATCATTATATAAGTCTTTATCAAAAGGAAAATCCATCCTAAAATGGAATTTATATTATGACATTCACAGTATTTTAGACAATATAGCAAGACAAGATGGAAATCACAGAATCATGCTTGCAGTAATTATTATTATTGACTGGCTCTGACAGCACTTAAAATGTCTATTTGAGCTATTACATCCAACAGTCCAACTGATTTATTACAATGAATCAGACAATTCTTCTGTTTAACAAATTAAAATGTGGTCAGAAGACAATAATTCTGTTTTAGGGTGGCTTTTCCATTGAAGGCTTGTATATATTTATTTATTTATTTATTCTCAGGTGTACTAGCTGTGAATGTTTACTAGGTTTTTTCCTTGTATCAGTATTGCATCAGATGCATGTGATGTTGCATGTTCCCACCTCATGATGTAAAACTACTGTGTGTTTTCTCTTTTCTTTGTGTGGTTTTCTTATGTAACATATAGCAGCTTTTAAATTATTCAGTTTTTTTGTCTGTGTGGAATGGTCATATTTGGTTGTGATCCTGGCCTAAATTTGCAACATCTTAAGCATGTAGACAAACCGTTCCAACTCTAAAGTCAAAGCTTCGACTGCTTGGGTGCATGTTGACTCCCACCACCATGTTGATTTATGAAACTGAAAGGTTTTCCCTTGACGGAGTACCAGACAATGACTTTGCAGTTTTGGGTGAAAGCTGAGATCAACCTTAAGGGCCACACAGGCAGCCAGAACATCGTTTCATAACCTAAACCAGTCCTTTGCTCACGTCTAGTGTTGTTGTTGTCAAGTCATAAAGGACAATAAAAGGGTCCACAAAAAGCTTATATTAGGAGTGTTAAATGTATTGTGAGACAGTTACTTCAGCGATACAAATACGTGAAGTTTCAAATCGGTGAGATGAAAAACGATTTGTGTTATCAGTCGTGGTATTAAGACATATTCAGTTTCACTTCACAAAAGGAAATATGCATTGTTTTGCAGTTTATACCTTACCTCTGAATAAAAAAAGGGTTCTATAATTTGATGAAGAAAATATATTTTGTACATTTTTGACACGCTGTTATGTATGGGGTTAGTTTTCCACAGATGCTGTTTAAGTATGACCTGCTTCCCTCCCCCTAAACTGCAGTTCACGGAACGTAACTGAAGGAAATACCTTTGAAAGATGACCCACATGCTTCCAGTAGAATAACACCATCATCACTGTGTTTTGTCTAAGTTATACTATTTGTCTGTGTGACATATTGATTTAACACAACGTGACTGCGTGGCTAGAGACTACTCGCATCTGGCAAACACTGAGGCACATGAAATCATAACATGTTGACTGTTGTTGTTTTTACCCTTACTATGTCATACCCATCACGAATAAGTAACTTTTGGTTTGGGCACTGAGCACCAGAGAAGCAAGGGGCTAATGGCTTACAGTGACTCTGCGTGTTGCAATATACATTTTTACATCCGTTACATAGTACGAAGCTTAATTTCATGAAATATGTTCATGTAAATCATAGTAGAGCTTCGATTCTCTGCCTGAACCCAATTGGATCTGGATTGGTCGTGCTTGGACAATTAATGAGGGAATTTGTGATTTATTAGTTTCAGACAAAATTTTGTACAATGTAGTTTACTTTAGTTTTAATAAATTATTAAAATTATTAATTTAGAGCGCAGGCCCAAAACAAATTGGTCCGGGCCTGATGTTTTAAACCTCTAAATCATATGTCTTTTTCACAGCAGACATTTTGACTTAGGAAAAGTACAAGCGTTGCTCATAATATTAAAGCAGCTATAATCAATGTTTTTATATTAATAATAGCTCACACAGTAGCTACTTGCATGTGAAAGGAGTCAGCTGATAGTGATGAATACACACCTGACTGCAATTTCCCTAAACTCTGTGGAGCTATAGTGCCACCTTTAGCTCATTGTTTTGGTTTTCCAGCTCACAACTTTAATGTCATAGTGTTGTTTTCGACCACAACAAGGAGGAAGAATGCTTTCTTTTACTTATGCAAAAGAAGCAATACCACAATGTAGAAATACTCTTTTTACAACTATCCATTATTAAAATGTAACTTAAAGGACCAGTGTGTAGGATTGTGTTGCATCTAATGGTGAGATTGCAAATTCCAACAAACTGAAACTCAACTAACGTAAAGGAGAAACTATGGTGGCTGCAAAACACGAAAAATGTGAACGATCTAAAGCCAGTGTTTGTCCATTCTAGGCTTCTATAGATATATGGTGGACTCCGCCGGCTCTTTCTAAGGTAACGAAAATTCTTAAACAGAAATTGTTATATTCAGGTAATTATACACTA
>NW_023339762.1:1743193-1743559 GCF_004916995.1 Morone saxatilis | reverse complement strand
ATATATATATATATATAAATAGTTTAAAAAGTTTTTCTTATGATTTGTATGTAAAATCCGAAATTGGAAATTATGGTTGTGAAATAAATGTAGTAAAGTATATAAAGTAGTATGAAAAAGAAATACTGACTGAAGTATAATATTATTTATTTTGTATAAAGAGCTTCAGTAGCCTATTTGTAGTTTATGATTAATATATTTCCAAATACTAACAGTACTTTAAGCAAAGCAGAGATACATCCACTAATGTAATATTTAGCTACTTTTCAGTGTCTTCCCTGCTGCTATGTTGACGGACCCGCACTCTGTTTTGACGCCAGTGCGTGTGACGCACTCGTGCAGACGCCGCAGGGCTGTGCGTGAGAC
>NW_023339762.1:1742968-1743171 GCF_004916995.1 Morone saxatilis | reverse complement strand
CGTCCTCCCGCCGGTAATTGATCACGTTAAGGAGCTGAGGTGGTATGGTTCTGGTTAATGATGTAAGAGGGGTGTAATGGCACAACCCTCAGCCTCCACCAATGGAAATATGGGCAGGGCTCAACACCCATTTTCGGGGATCTTGCTATAAAACCGGCTTAAATCATCCCATACTGTCCACTTTGTGAAAGAGTGATTGACCT
>NW_023339762.1:1741187-1742918 GCF_004916995.1 Morone saxatilis | reverse complement strand
ACAAATATATTTATATATATATATTATCATTTCAGTTAGTGTTCTGATGCTGCAAATGAACAATGAATGGAGAGGCATTATCATTTAATGCATGTTTTCAAGATGTTTTTTGTTCTGTTGATTTTTTGGATAGGCTTATATATATCATTGTAAGTTGATCATCCACAGTTTATATGTTTAGCACCGATAGATTCATTATATAGCCTATGTGAGAGAAAATATGGTCTTACTTTGGACTTTGGATGACTGAACTTAAAATAACACTTTGAGAACACAGCAGAATTAATAAAGAAAGCTTATAATGTCGATCTAATAATATTCTCTGAATATGCAGAATGATGATCAATTTCCCTTTCAAACCTAATAAAATATAAATAAGAATATTTGAATTCATCTTTATCCCTTGTTATCCTCTTTTATGCATAAAATGAGTCAGCTCTTTTGCAGTTGTGCATTTTTATTACCAAAGATACATTTCCACTGTTTAAGTAAAAGTAAAATATACTCAGTATACTATAGCAAAAGTGCTGCATTAAGGATAAGTACAAGTATTAGCAATAAAATGCAACTCAAGTATGAAAAAAAAGTTCTCTTTATGCAAAATCACTCTTTTCATAGTCTTACATTATTACATATTTTATAGCAACAATGATAATAAACTTTCTAATAATAAATACTTCTATTAAACTTTTCAAAACGTAAACCATTTCAGGACTGAGGCAAATAAAATCATTTAACACAATACAGAGTATAAGGAATAAAATACCCAACAATAAAGATAAGAAAAGCAACAATGACAATGAAACAATGATAATAAAAGGCTTCTTTTTTTAAGTTTTAAGGAGTGATTTAGGAGATGTCACTGATTCTGCAGCTCCTCAGGCGACGAGGTCCAGAGCTTATAGGGGAGCAGAAGTTCAACAAAATTATGTTATTGGGTTATTGTTATTGATTAACATGTAAGGAGCATGTTAAAGTTGGAGTAGGTTGAAGAGGAGCTTAATGCAGAGTATTTTACATACTGTTGGGCACTTTATAACAAATCATGATATTTTAATTGTGGCAAATGTCTAAAGTAACTATATTGGCCAGATTAATGTAGTGGAGTAAAAGTATGAAGTAGCATAACATTGAGAGATGGTCAAGATTAAATGTAAATACAGTATTGAGTAAATGTACTTTTCATTACTGGAAATATCCTTATATTTTGCTGCTCTAACAATTCTTGTCATCCTCATCAGTTCCAGGATGGATAAAAAGTCATACTTGGTTCAGATGAATGGGAATGGAGTCCACGGAAAAATCCCAGTCAATGCCAAAAGCCTAAATGGCACCGGAGTCAATGGGAAGGGAGTTCACGGGCACGCCATCCACCACGTCAGTGTGAATGGCACTCTGTATCCGGCCAAAGTGAAGAGCCGCAGGCAGAGATGGGAAGTGAAGCCCTCAGAGATGGCCAACAACACGCTCAACCCCATCAGGGCCATTGTGGATGGGATGAAGCTCACCCCAAACCCAGATAAACCCATGATCGCACTCTCCATAGGTAAGGGGGTTTCTGCATGAGGAAATTGGTACCACTTTTGTTGCTAATGTGCAATGCAAATTATTAATTCATTAATCAATAAGCTAATAAGCAATCAGACAGTCTTCACATAAAGAATCTTCAGATTAATCCAGTATGTGTGACTGTAAGAATAACTATCATCTTAGATTAGTTTTTTAAGATTG
>NW_023339762.1:1739485-1741154 GCF_004916995.1 Morone saxatilis | reverse complement strand
CACATCACACGTTAAAAAAAAAAGTGTCTCCACATTGGTCTGTCCCATTAGCACAAAAATTGGGCCAGTGCCTTTTCATGCCCCACTGAGCCTAAATGTTGTACCATTGACTACTAGGTGGCGCCTTACAGGAAGTGTTTGTATCTTGGCATTAGTCCAATTAACACAAAGCTCTGTCCAGTAGTTTCCCATGCACCACTGAAGGTCTGAAATTTAGCCACTGGGTAGCAAAATCATAAAATATGCTAAAATTATATTTCCAACTACTGTTTTTGAATGACTTGGGTACAACTTCTGCTGGACGGCTTGGATAGTACCTGTTTGCAGGTCTAGTTTATGTTTGTTTTACTATTTTTTACTTATTCTACTTGCTTTTCTATCTAGTATTTTTTGATTGATTGATTGATTCCTCAGGGGATCCCACTGTGTTTGGAAACCTACCTACAGATGGGTCAGTGCTTCAGGCCATGAAAGACGCCATAGACTCCCAAAAATACAACGGCTACGCTCCCTCCGTCGGTGAGTCACACTAACCAGCAAACAAACTAAGTCCAAAGCAAACATATTTAAATGTGCAGAGAAGGACAGAAATGGCTTTTCACAATAGCAGATGCATGAAAATTAGATGTTTTGGTGGGTTTACAGCTACATTAGGCAACTCTACTATGTTAGTAAATCACATGCGGTCAGTGATCTTCAGCTTTTTTTTCTCTGTTTGCGCATCCTCTGTGTCCACCGGCAGGTTATCTGAAGAGCCGGCAGGCAGTGGCCAACTTTTACAGCTGCCCTGAGGCTCCACTAGAGGCAGAGGTGCTGACTCCTGACCCACTTTATACTTTTGCTGTCACATTTTTTTCATGCTTTCTCATCCTCATTCCTCTGCAATGCTACCTTTCAATCTGAATCTCAGTATATTACAACTTAGTGCATTGTTACAGCAAAATGACTTACATTATATTATAAGCAATGTTATGCTGACAATAAATAAGCCTATAATCAGATTGTGATACATCAGAGTGCATGTATTGGAGGGTGATCAACTTATTACAGCGACTTTATTCAAGTCAAAGAATAGACACTGTAGGGTGTTGGTGTTAGTATGGATGTATGGTTTTGGTGCTCAAAAAGTGAACCCACCTTCCCTCCCAGGATGTGATTCTGACCAGTGGCTGCAGTCAGGCCATTGACCTGGCTATCAGTGTCCTGTGTAACCCTGGGGACAACATCCTGGTCCCATGCCCAGGTTTCTCCTTATATAAGACTCTGGCTGTCTCAATGGGCATCAAGGTCAAACTCTACAACCTGCTGGTAAGTAGGTGGGGCTACCAATATGCCCCAATATACTATGTATTTTCTTTTGACACTTCCTGTACCTACCTATAAATTGATAAAATCTATTTAAAGTGTGTCCAGTGCAGAGATAACTTGGCGTACTATCATCCACAATAACATGTTGTCATGTTGTCTTAGTTTACATAGCATGTGTGGAAACCAGAACAAGCTATTGTGGTTTTAGGAGAAGCTGGAGCCATTTATTGATCATAGTATTAAAGGACCAGTGTGAAGGATTTTGTGGCATTTTGGATTGGATTTTGCATGTGGATTTTTGTCTTGTCTCTAGATAGGACCTTTTGACTTTTTCGCAAGTTGGGCAGACAAAGTAATTTCT
>NW_023339762.1:1737779-1739476 GCF_004916995.1 Morone saxatilis | reverse complement strand
AAGGCGAGCAGTAATTAGTTAGTTGCAATCTGCAACTTCACTGCTATATGCCACAAAATCCTACACACTGGACCTTTAATGCAACACTGCCATTACATTACATTTAATCTTTATCTTTTAATTTGTTTCTCAGGGACTGGAAAAGGGTTAGAAATGTTATAAAAGCAGCAGCTGTACACAGTTACTGGTGCAGAGTGAGCTTTACAACTCCACTGCTTGAAAGCAGATCTCAAGCTGTTAATCAAGTTCAAACTTAAGTATAAACTTTAAGTACATAGAAACCCAATTTAATGGCCATCTAAATCAATGTATCTGATGCAGTGTGAAAAACAAAGGCATATTTCACATATTCAACTGACCACAGGCTAGTGGAATGACACAGCAGTGTAAAAATGGCGCCACTCATGGGAAATGGATGTGGGTGTCCTGCTGTTGCTGAATGGCAGACAACAAGATAGACGTAAAGAAAAAATTCTATGGTTGCACACATATTAATTGTGATATTAATCATTATGCTGAGAGGATTACACCTTAAAAAGTTAGCAACAATGAATGAGCAGCCAATGGTCAATGGCAGCTGAGAAGGATATACTATATAACTGTTACTGGCTGTTAAAGACATGATACCTTCCTGGTAATTAGGGCTAACTCTCCGCAGTAGAGTTAGAACACGGGTGTGATATCACACACTATAAAGGCTCTGTTTTCATACTGACTCTCAGCTTTAATTTGCAGCCGGAGAAGTCATGGGAGGTTGACCTGCAACACATGGAGAGCCTGATTGATGAGAGGACATCCTGTATAATTGTTACCAATCCATCCAACCCATGTGGCTCTGTCTTCACCATGGAGCACCTAAAAAAGATCCTCAAAGGTTAGCCGCACTTCTGCCCCTCTCTGGGGAAATGAGCTTTGAATTGGCACCACATAAACACAGCATTTGCCTCATCTTAGTGTAACGATGAAATGTTTTCCTCAGTGGCTTCCAGACACTGCGTTCCCATTCTGGCTGATGAAATCTACAGTGATATGGTGAGTACAGCTACACACAGGTTGGCAGGTGGGCTTGGCCAGCGAAACACATTTTCCATTACAGTGACAGCAGAGGTTGTGTTTCATCCGGTGGTATTTGCCCTGGCTCTGGATGCTGGGTGGACTGCCCCACATCAGCACAGCGGGGATTAGGGGGCCATGTGCTGTGAATGAGGCCTGGAAGCAGCAACCAGTAAGGTCAGCAAGGGCAAGCAGTAGACGTAGGCCTGGGGGATAGCTTTTTATACTCAGGCTGCATGCATGCACATGTTCAAAAGTGCCACCCAGTCCATGTATGATGATTTATCACATGGTGGTTGGAATGCATATTCAGAGGTGCTGCTCTGTCCAGAGTAAATTCTTGGGGGAAACATCATACATGGCATACATCAAATGATATCTTAGACTCCATTTTTAATGCCACAGCAGGGGCAAGTGGGGCACTGACAGGGGTGGCATAAAGTATGTGTCTGAGCTTTCCAGTAATTCCCAATTGCAATTCCAACACTGTTTATGGAACCCAGTATGCAGAAATATTCAAATACACCAGGTACATTTACAACAGATGCAAAAAAACTGCATGATTTTTGCCCCAAACTGCATGCCTTTAGCATAAAGTGGACATGTCTGCAAAGGGGAGACTTGTGGGTACTCATAGAACCCAT
>NW_023339762.1:1737443-1737711 GCF_004916995.1 Morone saxatilis | reverse complement strand
GGCCATGCCAGTTTTTCCATTGCTTTGTAGCATTATTTAGTCCCCCTTCCTGACTGCTAGCATCACATGGCTGCTGCCAGTGGATGCAATGAAAGGGACAGATGCGTGAGCCAACCCTTTGAACATGAAAATAACCAGATTTAATCAGAAAACAGCACTTTCAGCACGTCCAGTCCAAAGCATTGGCATCAGCATTGGCCTTGACGAAGTCTGTAGTGATCAAACTTTAGTTGAAGGTCATGCAAACATGTACACAGATACACACACA
>NW_023339762.1:1737251-1737378 GCF_004916995.1 Morone saxatilis | reverse complement strand
CAGATACACACACAAACACACAGAGAGGCAGGAGCACACACAGGCAGGCTGAATGTTGTTTGCCAGCTCAATAAAAAGGTGGAGATAAGGTAAGAGTTGAATTGTCTGCTGCAGTAGTTTTCCACTT
>NW_023339762.1:1729026-1737151 GCF_004916995.1 Morone saxatilis | reverse complement strand
CCCCACCCCACCACCACCCCACCAACCACCAACCAACCTCCACCATCTGACCATTTCACATTAAACGCAAGCAGAACCAGAATGACTTTGCATTTTTCTGCCCGCATGTGTTTGCAATTAATGCAGATGTCGGGTTTTGGCAGCAGGGACAGGGGAGTGATGGGGGGCGTGTGGTGGGTGGAGAGCTGGGTTGGGGGTGTGGTAATGAGGCCTTCTTTTTTATGACTTGAGCGTTTGGAGGCTAGGGGGGACAGGGTGTCTGTGAACTGCACCAGCCAAGCAAGGCTCAGTCAGTGGGGCATTACCCCACCCCCATCCTCTCCTCCATAACAGCCTTAGCAGTAAATTATTTCTTTTACAATGCATGATTGTCCGAGTTTATCATTATTTGAATCTTTTAAAATTAAATGTTTTTCTTTATTCACACTAATTTGTTCTTAATTAGTGGCTAGTCCTAAAAGTTGTTGTTATTAATTACTCCATGTTTTTCATTTACATCCACTTTTCCACTCGACTGAACCTCCCTGTACTGATCACAACGTTTAAATGTATTCCAACTATTGCTAAACTAAAGATTTCTGTGATGGGAGGGGTGGTGGAGTCAGCCACAAGCCAAAAAGTACATTAGATCGGAGAGCTATGCAGGCACATACACTGTACAGGCACATTTCAGATACATTGCAGTTATGTCATAGCAGTCTGGCCAATAGGACGCGGGGCAGTTCCCCACTCAGCGTCAAAGATACTGAATGGTTTTAATGAGAACCAGCTTTCTTTTCCCTTACCCTCTCTGTCTCTCTGTGTACTCATATTCTTTCTTTGTTTTTTTCCTTCACCTCCAGAATACATATATAATCAAATACATATATATGTATTTAATTTGAGCTACTGAAAAAGGCAAGCTATTCATGACATAGATGATGAAAAATAAATAATTTGCTCAAGTAGGGATCAGGTCATTTGTAGCTTTAAAACTGCACTCATCAGTAGTTTTACCCTATTCACTTTACACATACAGTTATTTAAAAAAAAAGACCTGTGAACATGGATTAGGTTGCCCACCATATCTCATTTAGTTCATGCTCCTGTCCTCAGGTTTTCCCAGGTTGCAGTTGTCCTTCCATGGCGTCTCTCAGCAGTGACGTTCCCATCCTCTCCTGCGGCGGCTTGGCTAAACGCTGGCTAGTCCCCGGTTGGAGGATGGGATGGATCCTCATCCATGACAGGAATAATGTATTTGGGTCCGAGGTACATAGCCTTTTTTGTGCATTATTTTAAGGCAAGACACTAAAGGCAATGTTTTATCATGCACTGGTCAATTTAGAGATTTTGGGTTATTTTGCTTCCATAACATGTCTTCTTTCAGACTAGTGGAAAGAAACATCCAAAATACACATTCAGATGTTTATTTAACTACATTTTCTGTTTGCATCTGTAGGTTTCTCCTAAATTCACCAAATGTTATTATTAGATAAGGCCTCATCTGCTAATCTAAACATACACTTTCAGGAAACTTGTAATACAAAAACGAATAGTCTTAAAGTACGTAATCAACTAGAGACGTTTCCTGGTGATATCTATTTGTGAATTGTTTTACCCTATTCCCCTGTAGTGTCTCCCCTGAACACAGAGACAATAGAAAGACTCCAATAGATCGCTGTTGCATTTAACCAACTGTCAAATGTGGTATGTCTCCTCTGAAGATCCGACAGGGTCTGGTGAAACTGAGCCAGCGTATTCTGGGAGCCTGCAGCATTGTCCAGGGTGCCCTGGAGAGCATCCTCAACAACACACCTCAAAGCTTCTACAACAAGACCATCAGCTTTCTCAAGGTAAACAGAGGGAGGATGGATCAGGAACAAATAAAATATTTCTACATACAACATATCTTCTTTATTTAACTGGGACTAATACTTGATCACAAGACTGTTTCATTGATACCCTAGACACATAAGCTGGCCCTCTGGCCCTTACCTGGACAGTGTTATTTGTGCTCAGCAGAAACCAGTGCTGCAACATGTTGCTTTGCATAATGTGGTTATTCAAATGATATAAATGATAAATACAAATATCCTGGTTAAAATATGCTAATGTTTATTCTGAAACTTATATAAGACTATGGCTGTAAGAAAATATAAATACAATTGAGTATCTCAATATTTTATTTTGTGATATTTAAACCCCCAACCGCTCAGTGCAGCAACTGGGGGTTGCATAACTTTATACTATGAAAATTCTTCCTAAATTTAGATTTTAAGTTAATTGCAATATATTGAATAGGGTTGGGTATCGTAAAAAGTGCCTAAAAAGAAGCACAAAATGACGGTTGTTGGCATTAAAGAACAGGCTTTTTGTTTTTTTTAATTTAATTTAATTTTACATTTTTTTAATTGCTAAGGCACTTGAAAGTATACTTAAACAATTCTAACACAAATTTACACACCAAATTCACATAAAAAATAAAACCTCATCCAACTATAATAAAATGAGGCACCATCTGTGTTGTGATTCAATTCGGTAGATATTGGTTGTATAGGAACCCAATCCTAATATTGAATCGTAACCCCTGTATCGTGATAAGTATCGTATTGTCAGATTGTAAGATTAAAAGCACAATATAAGATTTATATCAATCAGTATGTTTAGGCCCTGTACTGGAACCATAAAGATTCGACTCATAATCCTTTAAACTTATGGGACAACTATTTCATGTGTTCTATGTCATTTTGTGTCTGTGAGACTGATTGGATGGTTGATCTTTTTCTTCTATAGTCCAACTCAGAGATTTGTTTCAATGAGCTGTCCACCATCCCCGGCCTGAACCCCATCATGCCTGCAGGAGCCATGTACCTTATGGTCAGTACCAGGTGGTTTTATGTTGAACATGGACACACTAACAAATAGTTTTTGCGTCATGCTGACTTTGTAGATAAAGGGGGGAGTTCAGTTTTCTTGTTCTCCAGAAAACCTGTGTCACAAACTGGATGCATGGAGTTTGAAAGACATGGGCATTTACTAGGTGGAAAGGCTCTAATGAAATATGCTATTGAGTTGTATTATGGGAAATGTATCCAGTGTTTTTTAGGTTTGACCCATACTTGATACTAAAAGGCAGGATATCTCATCCTCTGTTAGCTTGATTTTAACCATTAGTTTTGTCATTTCTTGTTTCTTTCCCCAGATTTGCAATACTAAATTGCTGGTTGGAGTGACCCTTTAACATATGTGTTAGCACACATTAAATAACCATTTATGGTAGTGTAGTTGTTTATGAATATATGTATATGTATTTATTTTGTTGGACAAAAACCTCAAGAAGTGGCTGCCTCCAATTTATCATATAAATGACAAAAGATATAAAAAGCTGATGTGTTAATAAAGTTACAGTAGTTTAGCAAAAAGGTAACTTAAAGTTCACTAAATGAGCCAAACTTAATGGACAAAGTAACATTTTACACCATAAATATTCCACATTCAGATTCTCATCTCACCTACCTATGCATGTGAATATAAATGTTATCCTCTATAATTCTACAGTATTTTATTAAGGCTGCAGTATTGTACAGTAAAAACAACCAATCAGAGCGAAGAAAGATAATTTCTTGAGTGTCATTCCCAGGACATCAAATACAGACATTTTGGGACACTGGGAATGAGATTCAACAATCAATCTTTCTCGGCTCTAAATGATCGTTTTCATTCAGGCCCGGAGGATTCACGCAAATGCCATTAGGAGCACTAAGAGGAGCCAGAGGAACCTGATTTTTTTCACTGATTATGTGTCTCATGTACTACTGTCAGGATATATTGAACGTTTCAGTGAATATTAAATAAAAGTTATTTTTATAAAAGAATTACCTACTGCAGCTTTAAATTAATGGTGGGTTGTATATGAAATTGAGTTTCTTATAAGAGGGAATTGTGTGTGCACATTTGTCCAGGTGGGGATTGACCTGGAGCACTTTCCAGATTTTAAGAATGATGTGGACTTCACTGAACGGCTTGTGACCGAGCAGTCTGTCTTCTGTCTGCCTGCTTCAGTAAGACACCATCCCTTTTTTTGTCACTGCTCATCCATCTATTTGTCCCTACATCTGTCTACACACTTCAACTTAGAATATAAAAAAACATGAGTAATCAGTTTAAATACCTAAGTGTATACATGTTCTGTCCTCTTTCAGGCATTTGAGTATCCTAACTTCTTTCGCATTGTGGTGACGGTGCCGGAGGAGATGATGCTGGAGGCTTGCAGTCGGATCAGGGAGTTCTGCCAGCGCCACTATCGGCCCTGCAGCCGCGACAGCAATGATCTGGACCAGTGATGCGGCAGAGCTGGACCAGTCTGACTGCATGGACCTTGTGGCCTAGAGAACGGGAGAGCTGTCCTCTGGTCGCATATAGGTTTTATTCCACCATGTTATTAAGTTAGAGATGCAGAAATCTGATGTCAAAACTGTATTAACATTGTCATCACCATGGCAACAAAAAGCTTGGAAGCAATATATCTGATGGTCCGTTGATGGTGTAATTTTTGATGTTAACCGTATGAAATAAGCAGACCTAATATTTATATTTTATACAGGCAACTTATATTAACCTCTACTTGTTTTTGTGTATTTATATAATTTGTTTAACGCTTTGTATGTCAATGTTATGTAACTTCTTTGATATCGACTGCAGGATCATAAACTGTGCATACTGTATACACCAGCTGGCATATTTGCTGTCATAATTAGGGAAAGTGAATACATATTTGAATATGTATTGATATATGATATTGATAATCCTCTGTATACTTTGCTTGTGCTAGAACTCTCAGTGCACTGTTAGGCTGCATTGGCATGCTCTTTATCAAAACATTCTCTGGATTGTTTGTATGTCAATTGTGTGTCGTATTGAATCACACACATATATATACATTTGTATTTTTTATTTTTACAGACACAAAATTTTATTTTGTAGTTTTGTTAATAGTTACCTAATAAAACATAAATAACCTGTTGACATGACTGGTGTTGATTGATATTAGAAATCACAATTGGTAACACTTTATATTAAAGTCCAGTGTAACATTTAGGAGGATCTATTGGCAGATAGAATGAAATATAATATTTATAGGTATGTCTGCCCAGTGAAGAAAGAAATGTTCTGATGCTTCGAACTGTCACTCACTTACTCTGTTTTTTCTCTTCAAAAATTTAGCTCACAGTGCATCAGAATGTTTTACCAGAAATGGTTTTGGGTTTGTTTGGTTTGTCTATTCTGGGCTACTGTAGAAACATGGCAGTTCAACATGGCGGACTATAGATCCTTCTAAATGCTACACACTGCACCTTTAAGGCCCTGATCATTTAAGTTTAATGTTTAGTATTGCATACGTCCAAAGATATTTTCAATAATCATATAACCACAAATCACACAATTAATTTTTAATCTTTTGGGCCCCGAGGACGTTTCCTGCTTTGCCCGTTGGTAATCCAGTCTTGAATATTTGTACAGAAAAAATGGAAAGCAAACACTAGGTCAGCAATTTTTTGATTTTGATTTAAACTTGTGTAAACTCATAGGAAAATATTCTCAATACTACTGCACAACTTCCATTGATGAATGTAGACTCCCCACTAAGAGTCACCGAAGCTCCACTGGTGGTTGAAGGCCTTCTGGATTTTATGGGGTGTAAGAAAAGTTTAAAAATATACAAAGTAGGACTATGTCGCAGCAAACTCTGAAGATCTGAACCCAAGTTGTGTTTAGAGATCCTTCACTTTCTGATAAACAGCCTGGTCCTGCTTTAGAAACTACAACAACAACAACCAAAGAGTATTTCCCAAAAAAGAATCCTATTAAATATGTATAGTTGTTTAAAAGATATATATACACACACACACACACACACACACACACACATACAGGCAGAGAATTGTATAAAAAAACTCTGATTTATTGATAAAGTTTGATACAAATGACCACATCATTAAACTGATGCACATCCATCATAACTGTTCCCATAATGAAATACAGTTCCTGATATGAATACTTATAAAAAAAAAATCTGATTTAGGAAAATAAATAAATCTCGAGATATCAATTGAATTTTAATTGCCTTTACTTGATAGTGACAGCTGAAGATAGACAGGAAAGGGGGGCAGAGGGGGATGACACGCAGCAAAGGGCCGCAGGTCAGATTCGAACCCTGAGCCGCTGCAGCAAGGACTCAGTAAATTAAAAATTTTTTCCTACAAACCTACAGCATTTGTACTGTAGCTGCACAGTACCACGATACAATAACACCATCTAATGCTGAACTGGTAATATTACAGCAGACTTTTCTCACAATGTGACCCTTACTGTGTGTGTGTGTGTGTGCGCACACACACTGCTACCCCTATGAGAAGAGTGACCTTTGCAACATGCTCCTCCTCACTAACTGAGTGTACACATAAATACTTGGTGGTGGTAAAGTACTTTGTGTGTTGTCCAATAATTAACCACTGCACTGATAAGCCAGGAAGAGGAAAGCCAAAGACATAGCGAGAGGTGAAGAAAGGAGAGAGAGAAGGACAGGAACACATGAGACAGAGAAGTGAACTCAGCAGAAAAACAGAAAAAGGACGTTGACTCAGCAGTGGCAGTTCAAGGGGAAAAAGAGGAAGAGAAACGCTCTGATAGTGTACTAGAGCGTGCTGAGGTTCTCATTTTGGTTTTCTGTTGCAGTGGTTAAATGTACTTCACGGAGGACACACAGGTGGCCAGGACCATAGAGCTGAACGATGGCACACGAATGCCAGTTTTGGGTCTGGGGACATGGAAGGTTAGCCTCAACACTCACTCCTATACACATCTGCTTTTTACTGTAGAGAATCCAGTTGTCATAAGTTGCAAATTGCTCCCAATGCATAGCATCGGTGTGTGAATGTGTATGAATGAGTGAGTTTCTGTTCAGTTGCAATGGACTTGGTGCATCAATGGAGGCGCAGTGAATGTGTGTGAAAGGCGGAGTGAATGTGGTCCACGCTTAGTGTAAAGCCCGCTTTGAGTGGTCGGGAAGATAGAAAGGCGCTATACAAGTACAGGGTCTTAATGATTCTTTTAAATATAGTGCCGAGTCTTTAAAAACGGCGACTGTAAAATTTAGCTGGAAATTGAAGTCTGCCCTGGTCTATCAGGAGCCCGGCAACTGAAAGCTCTGCGACCTCTGATTGGCCCAGAGTTTATTCGTACCCTTGTCCCAGCTTCAAAAGTGCCAAAAGGGGCCATAATGTTTCCGGTTTGTCCATTCAGGGCTTGTAAGGGAACACGTGTCAGGACTGGTGGCATAGCGTATCCCTGTTCCGCTCACTGATTTATTAAAGAGGAAATAGTTAACATTTTGTCCTTTCTTCGCAGGGAATATACGGATTCAGAATATTCTATTACCCTCCTTATGTCTTATGCTATCTATAAATAGTCTAAATGGGAGCCTAAATTTAGCTTATTTTAGCACAACAACCTGGCATCATGGATGGGCGAAGACAGTACTGACTGACACGTGTTGGAGTTTTGGTTTTGCAAAAAAAACAAATGTGACTTTTACTGCTGGATACAACTCCAAGAACAAACATTGCCGCGTTAACTTGAGTATTAAGACTATCACTGATCTTCATGCTTGTCAATTACATCGGTTAGGGGCAGATCTAGGAGGGGTGGCATGGCGTGGCAGCTTAGCCCACCCCCTAACACATTCCTGGCCACCCCACCTGCCACCAAAGTTTTGGTGCTCAAATGCCTGCGCCAAATCTAACACAATTAAATTTAGATTAAATTTTAAAGAATAATGAACACATTTAATAATCTTGTTAATGGCCACATAAGTGATAAGCCCCCTATCGAAATAAAGTTCCATATGAAGAAAGAGCATGTATTTGGATACAATGTATGTAAGAGATTTGGAATAAATTCAGGAATAATGCCATTCTACACTGTTTACATATTTCCATAATTCAGTGCCGCTAACAATAAATTTAATCAAAATATGTTCATTTAGGAAGTTTTTACAAGCAACATATTTCGACCTATTAATAAAATAAATATCTAGCATATCTAGACCCACCTTAGTTTCTTTGTATTAGTTTTGCGAATTTGTAAC
>NW_023339762.1:1727565-1729001 GCF_004916995.1 Morone saxatilis | reverse complement strand
GAAGACTAAAAAAGGCGCTATACAAGTACAGGTCCATTTACCATTTACCATACAAAACAGTGTGTTTCTCCACTTTCAAGATGAACTTCTCATCGTCAGTGGTGTCAAATCTTCACTGACTGACTGCACGGGGTATTTTATTTTAAATTTTTTATCTATATATTTTATCTATACCGTTTCTGTGTCTGTGTCTGTGTTTGCACTGACTTCCTGTCAGTGCAAACTGCTTTGTTGTGCTAGATGCAGATGGGCCGTGGCTTCTGTCAAAAAAAGACCAGACCAGTATTCTCCATGGAGTAGAGGGACTCTTCTGGGGCTAAGGTTGGGTACCAAACTCCGTACTTTTAGAGGTACAGTCCAAATTCCTTCTGTACTACAGAGTTCAGATTACGTTAAATCACTCGGTTCTGAATATCGGTACATGGGAGCACATATGGGCGAGAGACTACGGTATAGACAGAAATAAAGCGAGGGCACGTGCATGGACTGTGTAACGCAAAGTGCAAAGCTGGCCAGGGCAACACATCTAACCTGAGGACTCACCTGGTCAAACACAAAATATATCTACAAGCTGAAGAGTGGAATGTTACCATGTTAGGTTAAGCCAATTAAGTCCCCCGCAGCAGCTGCAGCTAATGTTAGCTCGCTTGCAGCCGGCGTTGAAGTTAGCTCTCCAGGTATGACGAAAAGACGAGTCAGGCATCAACAACTTTATCAACATCTTCAAGTAATAAATGAGCTACCGAAACCAATAGTACTTGAATAGCATACTGCTTTAGTAAGTGGAGGTTAGACTTATTCTTTACAACTGAAATTACAATTTTGTTTATGTAGAGATGCCATAAAGGTACTGTTGGGCACCTTTATGCCATTGTGAATAGGGTGCACCATGGTGCTTCTGGTGGAATCACGAGCAGTCCCTAGAACGGGTGCAATCAGCGCCTTGGCAAGTCACAAGTAGTCATTAATACATTATAAATAGTCACAAGCAAAAACCGTTAAGCATTGCTGCGTTGGTGTTTTGAAATATCTAAACTAAGGTCTTGTTTCCTAAAATCCGAGGTGGCGCCTTCACCTCTCACCTTCTGACTTTGCGTACAGCACCATAACCTCACCAGCACCAGCCCTGAGAGATTCAACTCCGAGTTTTAGATTTATCATACACATTTAACTAAAACCATGTTCCAAGAACTGGAAACACTTCAGTGTGCTATCAGCTCTCTGTATATCACCACAATAGAAATCCTATCACACATGTTCTTTCCCATTTTTCTATCCAAACACCGCAACAGCACAGTCCACGCATTCCCACGTTCAAGCCCGTGTTTTCTCACATGAAGAGAAAAAAAATAACAAAACAATTAAAGAACTATCTGTCATCCAGCTAATAAAAAACAGCTTTAACTGACATAATGTATGGCCTAGATGACAACTGC
>NW_023339762.1:1724317-1727465 GCF_004916995.1 Morone saxatilis | reverse complement strand
AGAAACATGGCGTTTCAACATGGCGGCCTCTATGGACGGTTCAGTCTAAGGTGACGAAAACATAATGATTAATATTTTTAGGTGATTATACACAAATGAATATTATGTTTTATTTCCGCCAATAGACCCTCCTAAATGTTACACACTTGACCTTTAATATAGCAGATAGCGGTGGAGATGAAAGAGAGTTAATGGCTCATTTTGAAAATGTTCTACTTGTTGCAGTCAGATCTTCTGCCCACCTCAACCCAGGGTGCAGTAGAGACTGCCATTGCGGCTGGCTACCGCCACATAGACACTGCTTACAGCTACAGCAACGAGGTTGATATTGGCAAGGCTCTGTGTTCCAAGATGCAGCAGGGCATCATCAGGCGGCAGGACATGTTCATCGTCAGTAAGGTGGGTGCTGAGGAGTTAAACCTTACTAAACCTTACACACAGATAAAGGGGGGTTATTTGGTGTTTTCTGATTTGTTAAAGCCTAGACAAGAAACTTTGATTTTATGTTGGTTTAGGTAGTAGGTCATATAAAGGCATCAATAGAAAACTTTTTCATAACCAGTTAAAAACTTCTTGTAGTTTAAAATAAGCTTTTTAGTTATTAAAAGAAAAAATACCATATTATAGACAATTTTATTCATTAATATATATTTTTTTAAATGGTGCCTTATATATTAAATATGATGTTTTTTTGTTAACTATTCTGTTCTGTACCCTTTTACCAGCTGTGTGATACCCATCATGCCCCAGAGGACATCCCTGTCTGCCTGAATAAGTCCCTGAGTGATCTCCAGCTGGACTACCTGGATCTCTACCTTGTGCATTTCCCAGTTGGCCTGAAGGTTGAACCTTACATTCATAATAGTATTGTGGAATTCAGATTTTACTATCCCTTAACCTGTCTTTATCATGACACTTATTGTTGTCCAATAATTCCTGGTAATGGAGACCTCGAACAGCATTATCCTGCTTATACTACAGTGACCATTAACTTATATTTGTGATTTCTTTTACAAGCCATACCTCCATTTCCCTGATAACACTTGAGGGTTTGACTAATACCTGGAAGAATTATTACCATCCCATAAGGTTCTTTGTAATGGAAATGTTGTTCACTACTCCAGTAAATAGGACAAACCATAGATACAACTTAGCAATAGGAGATGTTTCTAGTTCCCTCCGCTCATAGAGTGCTTTGGCTCAGCTACGAAAAACAGTGAGCTAACATTATGCTAGCAGGATTTGAAAAAATTAAGACCATTCATTTTTAGTTGAACACATTACAGTAGGACAAGGTACGTTTTATCAGTGTTGTATATATATATATGAGATATTCAGATTTTGTTGTCATTCAATTTATTTCTGCACATTCATTTAGAACGGCAGACAGTTTCACTGGAATAATGTAACAGGTGTCCTACATCAGGAATGAATCAGATCAAACTCAGTTTTCATCCAGACCATGGTATAAAGGACATTAGTGAGAGATATAGAGAGTCAAACATAGTCTATCCAAAACAATAAACTTAAAGAAGCAAAAACTGCAGAGCGGCAATGTTACTTCTAAGTGGATACTATTTACACTTATTTTATTAATTGCAAATATCAAATACATCACTTAATGCAGGCTAAGACTCATTTTCTGGTTCTATATGTTTTCTAAATTTACAAATATTCTTGAGAGAGGGAAGTAATTATAAATGTTGAGGAAAGGACACATGGTGCCTCTTGTCAACAAGCATTACTGACTATTAATTTTACATTTCTTCCTAGAAAGTAGGTGATGAGCTTTTCCCAAAGAAGGATGGAAAGATGCTGACCTCTGACATAGACTATATAGATGTGTGGAGGGTAAGAACACATGTACTGTCTCCTTTTGCATGTGCACTGGCACCAGCTCAATCACTGAAAGAACGATGAAAAAAAAATTATAGCTAAAATAGTAATGGCTAAAGGGAATGGAAATTACATAAATGTACACATACAAATATTTATAGAAATGCACTTTGTCAGAAAAACAGAATATAAATTTGTAAATTTGTAAATTGTTTCCTAAACGTTTTTCTCCCTTACGGTTAATTTAAAAAAAAGCATACTTCACCCATCTGGCATAGGAAGGAGAATTTGAACTTTTTTAGTTAAACCACATAAGCCTTTTAGCATGGATCATAGATGTGTGTTACTGCTGTTTTGTTTGCAGGGGATGGAAGCCCTGCAAGCCTCAGGGAAGGTGAAGAGCATTGGTGTGTCCAACTTCAGCATCCTGCAGCTGGAGAGACTTCTTGCTCTGTGCAGGGTGCCTCCTGCTGTCAATCAGGTACTGCATATTTAGCTCCTTTATAAAAAATAAGCAGGAGAAAGTCTCTTTATTCAAAAAAAATTTGTTTTATGATTTACTTTCTTATCATTCTTAAAGTATGGATCCATGTCCTATACTTCCATTTACTGTGCTAGTAAGAAGTGATTTGCGGTGTCCTGATTTACTCACATTACATTATACAGTGGTACACCTAGCTTACTATAACTGTAACAAGTTATGCTTTTATTTACATTGTTCTTTAAAGAGAACTTCCCAGAGTGAAATTATGGTCCTCCAGCTCCACCTTCAGAAAATTCCTAAGCTGTCTCAATCAGCATCTGTATGTGCTCACCTTTTATTTGGTGTTATGTCATTCATAGGTGGAGCTACATCCCTACTTGGTGCAGACAGACATGATAGAGTTCTGTAAATCCAAGAACATCGCCCTGACTGCCTACAGCCCCTTCGGCTCACCTGCGAGACCTCCAGAGCTGTAAGACATACAGCGTCACTCACACACTCCACTGACCCAGACTGATGATTAAAAACGGAATCAAGAATCTGAATAATATCTGTTGATATCGGTTCATATCAAGTTAGGTGTGATCATGCTCAGGGGTCATTTTTGTGATCCATAGAGGACACACTTATTTAGATCCACATGTGTTGGTTCATGCTGCACAGTCTCAACCACATTAGAGCCTGTAAACAAATAACTCAGGAGTTGTTATTGTACAGGTTATCTCTCATCCTATAGCTAACACTTTGTCTACCTAATCCTACATCTTCACATCAGTTAAGAGAGTATAGAAAAAACGTTCTGCTCTTTAAAAGGACACTTCACCCATT
>NW_023339762.1:1721428-1724292 GCF_004916995.1 Morone saxatilis | reverse complement strand
TGAGGAACGTAATAAGGACTTCTCTCGTCAACATTGGGATCAAACATTCGGATTTGGGGAGCTCGTGAGCCGGCCGATGTTACGCTGGACTGATTCAAGGATAACGGCCATGTGCGGACAGCGGAACACTCTAGCAGGAAGGCCGCCTTCGCACCTGCTATTTGACAAGCGGAGACGCCATATACGCCCCGAGACACCTCCCAACAGGGCTCACATTACCCGACCTGTCAGGCTCGTGCTAATGAGTATGCGTATCAGTCACAACAGACACGGACCCCACCATATGTATTAAAGCGTGCAGGTGGTCAAAGGCATGTGTGAGCCACAGTTACTAGACCCCCCATGCGAGTATACATGCTTGGTGCTGCCATAGCCGCATTCTGTATTGTACCGCTACAGGAGGTTCCAGATATTAAATTGAGAGCTGTCTTGCGGATCAACCATGTCTAAAAACCTTTCTTTCAGATGGTTTAAAAAAACTATCGTTGGGTCAAGAGAATGACATTGCGACGCTGAATGGGGGACGCACAAGTAAAATCAAAATATGACACAAATGTTGAAAAACGATACATGTTAGCTTGTATTTCTATAATTTTGAAATTAGCTTCAGCAGCTAGTGTTCTAACAACCCGAGTCTCACTTCCAGTCCTGCAAACAGCTTGCAGCCTTGCGTCAGGTCGGCCCTCTGCGCTTGAAAATCTATGCACACTGGTAGCTACTCCCGTTCTAGCGCTGCAGTTCTCTGGGAGTGGCTGGCCCTCGCTTAGAAGTCAGGTGACAGTAAACCAGTCTGGTTGGATGCGAGTCCTGCCTGCCCAGCTAGCGGCATGGGTTTACTCCGACCTGTGGCCCTCTTGGCTGGTGTGTCGGATCCCTCTCTGCTCTGCCCCGTTTTCGCTGTCTCAGCGCTTCTCCACCAGCTGTCGTCTCTCGATCAATTGACAGGGCAATCAGGCAGAAAAGGGCGGGGCGTATATTTTAAAGCGAAAGACTTCAACCACAGAGCGCGTTTTACAGCTACACGCATGTGTATGCGTCTTGTGCGTAACGTTAACTGGCAACACTTCCTGTTAATCTCCGCAGTATTATAGGTCAATAGGGCAATCTGAATCACAGCCAGTAAGAGCGCGACTCTGCCAGGGCTAACCAATTGAAAATGTTCCTATATTAGGCACGCGTACATTGACCCCGGGTTTGTAAGTCCCAGCCCTTTTTTGCCGTGCTGTTGCCTCAGGTGAGCGGGTTGAGCAAGCGGCCTGCACGTCACGACGCCTCTAGCGCACAACTTTCTCCTTTCAGAACTCAGAATCAGGAACAGTCACGACATCAGCATAGATGCACGTGTTATCATAGTACTTGGACCAGCCTGATTTGTACTGTAATTCTGAGGCTATGTTGACAAGGACAGCATGTACACTGGTGTATCCTAGGCTAGGGTAGCCTAACAAAGGCTACATAACAACTCACCGTAGCCAAGCTAGTTACATCTGCAGGATTATCAAACTAACGTAGCTAGCTAAGTGTAAGTCAACTGCTATCCAAAGAGATGGAAAGACAATTTGGGCGCCTGCTGGCTTACAGAGAGTGCTTGATTATTAAGCCGTCTCATTCTTATCAGTATCTTTTCTGGCTTTGATCTGGTTGTTTTTCATTTCACCAGATCTACTGTTTCAATGACCACTACTGCTCACGAACACAGTGAACATTTCAGCAGAAATATAACAAAAAGTTATCTTTCATAAAAAGTTACCTACTTGCCCCAGGTTTAAAATCAAGAAAAGCCTCACAAACCTCGATGAAGCTTTGGGCCGCGGACCTTAGTTGGTGGTCCAGACGGCCCCAAAAGACGGCTATAGCGTGTATGGTTGAAAGCCTCAGAATAAAACATATGTTAATGGTGCGACTCGAGTTGCAGGAATGTCTTTTTTTTTTTTTTTTTTTTTTTTTAAAAATCAAATTATCTTATCACGCAGTCTGTTTGGCTGTACTGTAAACAGATTCACCAGTTGTGCATGTTTGTTTCCATCTGGGCAATATTTCCATCATGTCACAAGAGTCTGGGATGTGACTTATCAAAATGTCCTTGCCGTTACCACCAGTAACCGCAGTGCCGCCATATTAACCAGTACGGAAATCTTACAGATGATACATTTAAGAGGGGCATCAAAAGTGGAAGAACTCGAAGCACTTCATAAATAAACTTGGCGACCCCTTCTGTCTTCGTTTTTTTCTTTTTGGTGCTTGCTTTTTGTTTTGTTTCGGGTTTTTGTTCCCCCCTGTCTTGGCTCTGGGTCCTTTTGTTGTTCTCTGGCTGTGCGGCCGCCCCCCCCCTTTCCTACCTCTGGCAGAGCAAATCTCCTTGAGCAATCTCTTAGCCTCTGTTCCTTTGGGCTTCTTCTTGTTCGTACTGTTATGATGTGACAGTGCTGGATTTGCGGACTCCCATCAGGAATAAGCCTCATTTATTCTACAACATTCAGCTGCCCCAGTCAGGCATGGGAGTGCGAGCTGGCAGTGTCACTTTGATGCATGCGCCATAATGCCCTCAATTACGGGTTTTTGTTTTTTTTGTCATCAGGCCCTCCCGGTCTCCCCGTAGCCTCGCTGATGAGCCCCTTGCCTGCCATCAGCCTCTGCATTCCCTTCCCTTTCCATTTCTCAGAGACTCCCAGGGGTGACAGGGAGGCGTTGGGTGGCTGATAGTGAGAGTAATTAAAAGGGCTGATTAGAGTGACGGAAGGAGGACACCCGGGGAGGAAACAAGAATCTCTCTCAAGACGAGAGGGGGAGGACAAAGAAGAGCGAGGTAGAAAATACAGCACAGATATCACCTCAGATCAGTCTTCACGTTAACAGGAGAAGAT
>NW_023339762.1:1697362-1721395 GCF_004916995.1 Morone saxatilis | reverse complement strand
TTTTTTTTTGTCCTCAGTCACATCAATTGGGGCAGAATCTCAGGGGAGCAACCGTCACACAAGTCCCAGAAACACTGTACAGAGCCAAGCAGATGTACTCTACTGAGAGCTTTTCAAGGTAAAGCCAAGAACAAGACTGTTAGGCCTACTTCTGCTGTAACACACATCATACAGGACACCTCTCCATTTCCATATGAAACTAATTGGGCTCCTGGTAGAAACCTCCTGAACCATGAACATTGAAGGAATCCTAACAGAGAAGCTGACTGTAATGACGGCAATGGTCGTGAAGACAACAACACCCAAAATGTCACCCTACTTCACGACTTCATCAAACTTGGCCTTTTGTTATTGTTTTGATGTGAGACAGAAATTACATATTGTACATTTAATACTGCTTCCATCCTTGATACATCCTGATTTATGTATTTGTCTAGTTTTGCAATGTCCAGTTTGTAACATTTAGGAGGATCTATTAGCAGAAATGTGCATAGGTATGTTTCATTAGTGTATAATCTCTTGAAAATAAGAATCCTGTTTTTGTTACCTTAGAATGAGTCATTTTTACCTAGAGGCGTCTTCTACAGAGTCTGTCAAGTTGAACCACCATGTTTCTACAGTAGCCCAGAATGGACAAGCACACACTGAGTAAATTTTATTTGTTAATGGAGACCGTGTGACACAGTCAGCAGCCAGAAGCGAGTAAGTGGAAATTAAGTGGAGATAGTTTTGCCAGGGTTTCTTGCCATTTAAACATCATATCCTGAATAGGATGAAAATTAGGATAAGACACACAACCTCTTGCATGTAAACACACACATAGATTAGGGTTTGCTTTAAGGATATAATAAATTATTTACATTTCAGATATTTCAGCTGTTTCTGAGTGTTTTGGTTTTGTTAAAAGGGCAATGGCCCATTAATACATCAACATCAAAGCATCTTCAAATTGATTTAATCCCCTATTAAAACCTGCAAAACTCAGCAAACGTCTGCTCTTATTTTAGCTGCCTGATTCTAGTTTGAGGACTGCATACCAACACACAGGGTCAAGGCTGAAATAACCTTAATTAAGTCCAACGCATACAACCCCAACGCCTCCTGAACACAGCAGCACCCCTAACATCTTCAACTTACAACAAATCACATCACTTTCAATTAATAGCACATTTGATATTTGACTTCAAATGCTTACATTTAAGTGAAGATACAACAGTGGGCGCTTGACATCTAAATATAATAACCACAGTGGGAGTAACTCGTTATTTATTTGGTATATATTTATGGGACTGTTCTGATAAATCAGATTGAAAGCATCTTGATTTTTTCTTTTCTTTGGCTTGGAGAAAATTTTAATTAGGAGAGATGTCAGTTTCTGCTTAATAGAATTAAGTTACAGCAACATTAAGATTCTTCTTGGCACAAAGGCGTTTCCATATGACTGGCTGGAACATACATGCATGCACCCTTGGATTTAAGTCAAGTTTAATTATAGCAAAGTACCACATCCAGTCTCCTGGCCTGCAGCAGTTCATGAACCATCACAAGCTCTCCAGTAAGTGAAATATTAACACAAGTACTAAATGATCTAAATATGCTCTGTTGGAAGTGATGCATTCAGCATTTTATTAGTGAAGTGAGGATTGTTGGGATATAAACAAAATTGTGCTCACCAGAAAAGTGACAGCATTGGCTTTAAGGACCAATTTTCACTTTCCTAACAAGCAATCAGAGTTACTGCTGCTATATCAAAGAAGCAAAGGCAGAACTAAGGAGTAAAAGTTGCAAATGTCTCAGGGAGGAGGTCCAGTCAAAGTGTGAGACATTGGCACCACAAATTGTAACTTCTCCTGACGACAGTCAACTGATTTCTGGATTGCTCCTTAACTTTAATCAAGTAGCCAAACCTCAACCATACAGGTGGCAGATCAGAAAAGCAACACTTTTGTATGATATTTGTGATGATTATATGCATTTGGGTAGGCACTGACAAACAATGAATGCGCAGTGAATTTCATGCTGGTGCAAGGAACTGTGAGATGGTAGGATATTTTTTTTGAAACAATGGTTCTATGTTTCCCTGCCTAAAGGAGAAAGGATACAAAGCACTCCTGTAACATTTAAAGGGACACTTCACCCATTTGCATTAAGCTTTGTATCGTTAGAAACCCAGTCATATTTTTGAATGGTCGTGCACCATTCCCGAGACGGGAAAATACGGATTTCAGTGTTGCACATTCCTGCTTCAATGAGTAAAAATCGTCATTTTGCATCACTGGAAGCAGGGAAGTCTCATGATCTTTGTTACGAAGGGAAGGGATGAGAACTAACAGGATACAGACATGAGACTACAAACACTCTTTTCTCGGTCAAATAGGCACCAAATTCAAAATTTATGTTACATTTCGACTACATATATAACCCACTTTCAATAAAGATTAATGTTTCCACGGTTGAAATGCTTCTTTAATTTCATCTATTTACAAACAGGATACATTTTGGACAAGAGCTGTGTATTGGCTAGCAATACGATACGTATCATGATACAGGGGTTACGATTCAACATCTAAAAAAACAAATTTTAGGAAAAACTGGTTTAAAGAACACACCACTATATACATAAAATCTGAGTTCGAAAAGCTGACTTTTGGGCACCATGGTGGCTCACCTGGTGGAGCAAATATGACAAAAACTTACTTTTATATAACTTACCTACTGCAGCTTTAACGTCGGTCACAGCGGCGGTACTTGGAGAAAAGTATATGCAGACGTGGATCCTGAGACGAGCTCTACCAGTTTTAGTTTCTCCTTGTGGACTTCTTATAATTAGTTCTAAAAAGATCTTACTGATGTGGTCTGGCTTTGCGAGGTCAGCAGGTCAGCAGATGTCACAACACCTAGCCTCATTGCTATGCTGTATATTTTATTCTATTCTGAGTTCAATAAAAGTAGTCTAATGAAATTCACAGCTCCAGCTGACTGCAGACGGGGTTCTTTGATGTTTCTGGTGCTGAAGTAGGATGCAGTATCAGAACTATGAAGGAATGAGTGCAATAGAAATGTATTACCCGCCGACTGATAAAAAATCTCTGTGTCCTTTTTATCTTTCCTTTCTCAGGTTCAGAGGAGACACTGATCCACATAAGCTCCTGGAAGACCCGGTTGTTGCAGATATAGCCAAGAGGCACAGGCACAGCCCTGCACAGGTCAGTGTGAGTGTGTGCGCTGTAAATGTTTGTGTGTATTTCTTTGTTAGTAAAAGTGGTATATTCTCCCAGGTACTGCTGAGGTACCATGTGCAGCAGGGCATTGCGGTCATCCCTAAGAGTGACAAGCCTCATCACATCCTGGAAAACACAAAGGTGAAACCTCTCCACCGCTCCTCGTCTAGACGTTTTCTATCTCTCAGGCTCACTCCTTTGAACGGCACACTTTCTTTAGTGCTCACTTTACTGCTTTGTGATAGCAGTGTAATTAGACATTGTTCACTTCCCACAGATTGTGGATGTTTGCATTATTTGGTTGCTTTTGGGAAACTGCAGAATGTCACTTCCACCTACATGCAGCTATTGCCCAACAGAGCTCCTACTTCCAACCAATTCATATTTATTTTATTTGTATTTTTATATATGCACATATTTAAAACTGCATTCATACCAAGGCTGAGTCCTTGCTGCTGCAGCTGGGTTTGAATCCAACCTGTGGTCCTTTGCTGTGTGTCATATACTGTATGTAAAAAGTATAACAACAATGGGCTGGATGAGGAGTCCAGGGATCACCAAAGTTATTACACTGGGGAACACATTTAACGGCAATCCAACCAATAGAATAATGCCAGAGCTGTACTATCATTCAGCACAAAAAGCGTTATCATGGAATATGTGATGTATTAGGACTATGAGCATCAGTGTGTCTGTAAAAGCAAGATGTCAAAATCTGTTTCTGTTTTGTGCAGATCTTTGACTTCAGCCTGACTGAAGAAGACATTAGAGCACTGAGAGGACTGGACCGAGGCTGGAGGTCCTGCGTGCTTGAAGAGTAAGTCACTACAGCCATTCTGGTAATAGTCGTCCGCAAGGTGCAGCTATTTCCACACTGATGACTGTTTGTCTGTTTCTCAGAGTCAAGTCTCATCCGTACTACCCCTTTGTATGAAGCTGCCAGGAGAGAGAAGAGAGAAACTACTACTAATGCCATACACATCAACAGGACCAGCTACAGTATCACACTGTAATCCATTAGTGACTTGTTTACCAAATAATGATGAAATGTGAAGATGGAGACAAATCTGAAGATTCTGTCTCCAAATGTGAATGTACTAAATGTGACCAACACGTATCAGAGCTTTTCTATTGCCCTGAAAACTGAGATGATTACTTTTCTAATATTTTCCTGTTTCCTATATGTTTTGATTTTGATTAATTTGATAAGTTAAGATTTACAAATGCACAGTCAAACAAATAACTCTGAAACACTTATTTTATTACAATACTGAGCACATTATAATCACACTCATCACACTTACTGTATGTGTGTTAAGGTAGGCATTTCAGGATGAACCTTGGAAAAGCATTAAGCCTCTCAGGGCTTCCGTAATGTAACATTTTCTCTGTGAGGATTTGTGCTTTGGTGTGTGACAGGCGATGCTTTCCAGTGTGCAGATAAGTTTAAATCTGTCTATATACTTATAAAATAACACAAATAATCAAGAATGATGTACTTTGTACTCTAGAGGCAGTGCTTAGAGACAATGACAATTCTACTGCTTTTAGTCCTGCAAAGCGGACAGTCCTTGGAACTGGAATGAGGAATCTGAGGGTGTCTTGGAATTTGGCGCACCACGGTGGTCACCTGACCCAATATCTAACAGAGAAAGAGCAACACAATCGACTCAGGCATTCAGTGTGTTAATCAACTACAGTTCTTGTAGGAAATGCTTATCAAACGAAAGCACAGTGAATTATTTTATCTTTCCCATCCCTCTTACATCAGTAGCAACTATTGAAACAACTGGTTCTTGATTTCAGACAGAAGAAGACAAAAGCAGCTTATTGTTGCTATTCGCTGCTGTTTTGCTAGCTGTAATGACAAATGTCCCTGGCACTGGTTTTAAAACAAGTAGACTGCAAGAGGAGTCTTAAATATGTTCTTAATGGGTTTATAACATCATATTGTGCTAAAAGACCGAGGTTTAAGCTGCACGCCCCAGGCCGAAAGTCAGCATCCTCACTGTATGATCCATGTGGAAGACATGGAAATAAAGCATTAGTCTTATTTTACAGTGTTAGTGGCCAGTGACAGAGATACAGCGCTACAGGTTTGTAGAGCGGCATCGTGCTCAACCAGGTGATCAAATATGATCAACAGAAAAAATGTATTGAAGCACACATTAAGCTCTATATGAGTGAACTCATTTCAAAGAGGTGAAGGTTAGGGCGTCTCTTTGAAACATCACAATCTGCTGTTCTGTCCATTATGTGTAGATTCTTTTGGCTTCTGGTTTGAAGAAAAATATTAAATTAATATTTAAAACCAAAGTAAAGATGTATGCTGGTTAAGAGTTGTTGCAAAGTGTTTAACAGTTCCAAACTATCAGCAATGTACAAAAGAATCTGCAGGTATACCCAGTTTTAACACAACCTTCCTGGTGGCTGGATTTATTCACAGCACAGACTAGAGTGCAAGACTACAACTCCCACGCTTAAATCTTGAGCTTAATCTTTCAAGTTAACACTTAATATCAACCCATCATTCAGCCTCCGAGCTTCTACAAGCTCTCATTTCCTGACTTTAAAAAGACAAGAAAAGACATCTGAATGCAAAAGCATACTGTTGCATCTACGTTACCAAGGAGACAAAAATGATTGCTGTCTTCAGATGATATCTAACTGAATGCTTATGCAACACAAAGACTGTGCATCATATAATGTAACTGTTGTCAACATACACTTATTAGTTGTTATTTGCTAAAGAAAATTGTTAATTCAGTGTTCATCATTATCGCTCCTCCTCTTCCTTCCTGTGATGCTGCAGTGCCTCTGGGCAAAATTATTCTGATACTAAATATCTTCTATTGAAGAGTTAGTATCAGAAGTACACCAAGCTCTGCCAAAAGTCAGGCCTTATCTTTGCACCAACAGAAGGACCTTCAACACTGTTACGTGGGGTGTGACATTCCTTTCATCCCTCGTCCCATCTTCTTCCTCTCCGAAGAGGGAGATGATTGTGAGGGTTTCACAGTGCACACACAAGCTGAGGCCCCTGCGATGCGTTTCGGCAGGTCTGGCCCTCTGGACCATGAGCCCTTATCAGGGTTGTACACCTGAGTGGCTCTGGAGAATGCCATACTCTCCCAGCTGTAGCCCCCAAGCACATAGATCCTCCCTGCCCAGACTGCGAGCCCTGCCTCACTGTTAGGCAGCAGCAGTGGCGCCACCCGGGTCCACTGGCCACTGTGCGGGTCGTAGGACTCCACCTGCAGGATGTCAAAGCGCTCTGTGGTGTCCTCGTGGTCATTGCTGCCCCCAATGGCATAGATGAGGTGGTTGAGGGAGGCCATGCAGTGCCAGCCCCGGGCCAGAGACATGGCCTGGCATTCCACCCAAACGTCACTGTCCCGTGATGGATCATAACTCAGGACATCTCGGCGGTATGGGCCGATCTGATAGTCGTGACCACCTGAGATGTAGACTATGCCGTCGAGGACTGTCCCAGCATGGCCGTAAGTACAGCTACAAAAGACAGAATTCAAAAAGCCAAACTGTTTAATAGCTTAAGAAAAAATGTAACAACTATGATAAAAAAACAAAAAGCTGCCATAAAATAAATAGGTACTCAAATAAAGAAAATATAATAAAGACTAAATGTGTACAGCCATGCTAGCAGCCCTATGAGGCCACAATGAGAGCAGGCCATACTTTGGCCTTATGTCAAGCTCCCACCCCCTTTTCGGGTGAAAACAGCCCCTTTAATTTGTCTTTGCCAACTTCATACGATAAAATAAGAATACCATATTGCAGTAGTAACGTGCGTTCCTACCTGGGCAGTTCTGCCACGTAGGACCAGCAGTCCTCAGCGGGACGATAAACCTCCACAGAGGACAAAGCTCCATTGTCATTTCTCCCACCCACGGCAATCAGGCACTCTCCAACTACCCCCAGGTAGAAATCCACTCGCCGCTGATTCATTGGAGCACCCTGGAAAAACACAGTCACACTGTAACTGCTAAAAGACTACAAATGAACAAAGTGTGAACAAAAAAATAAATACATAATGAAATCCTTCACTGGATATTCTGGCACTTTCGTTAAGATGAACATCCAAATCTGCATCTTCTGTATATGCTGCGGACCTGTAATTGATAAGGAGAATAGAAGTGGCTCTTTGCTACAGTACCTTGGTCCACTGGTTGTGGCGGGGGTCGTATCTGTACAGCAGGTTACAGGCTGCGTCACCACCATTGTCCCTGGACGAGCTGCCGCCAGCAGCGAAGATAAAGCCCCCCAGGACTGCCAGGCAGTGGTGGCTCCGCTGGGCCGGCAGCTCGGTTTCCACCTCCCAGCTTCCTGTTTCACCGTCCAGTCGGCAAACATTGGCACTCAGCTCCTCTCCACGTTCTGACACCTAGAGAAGTAAAGAGAGGAGGTTACAGGAATCTAGTGAGATTCTGGTCTTGTTTTTTTTTTATATATATTTTTGGGGGAGCTTTTATTGGTGTTAATTGATAGTGACGGCTGAAGACTGACAGGAAAAGTGGGGAGAGAGTGGGGGACACGCAGCAAAGGGCCGCAGGTCGGAGTTGAACGCCTGGCCACTGAAGCAAGGACTACACCAGCTCTTACAGGTCAGCTCTGTTCTGCTGAGTTTAAATGTCAGGATCAGTCTTTAATGGCCACAGTCAAATCAAGTCTCAAGTCAAGAAGAGATGTCCCAATTCTTACAAAGGATGTGCATGGTTAGTTGGTTAGATGTTGCTACTGGTTAACTGTTGTGTCTTAATGCAGCTCCCCATCTCCCTGCTGGTATAGTCATTATATTTGGTTAATGCGGTCCGCTTTGGGATTCTACACGGGCAATCTCACTCTCTACCCATCTAACCTACCACAACAAATCGGTTAGACATGGCACTATTCAGGGGGAAGGATATACTGGGGTATCTAATAGAGTAAGTTGTGAAGCCTGGCTGTGTGTGGCTGTCTTTAAATTGTGCTATATTTGGACTGTTTTCTGCATGTTTTCTTACTTTAAGACTACGCAATTAAAATTTTTCTTTAATCTGCAGCAACATTAGATACCAAGAACATCCCCAATTCTTACAATAGAAAGTCTCAAATTAAAGTTGTATGGCTGTGTAAGGCCTGTGAATCTCTATCTTATTTATTTTATCTGGTTATGACATATTACCAGGTAAAAACTTGACAACTTACATATATTTGTTTCAAAGTTAAGTCTTTAGTCCAATCCAAGTCTTCAATTAACGTCCAAGAATGTTATCCACTCAAGTCCAAATCAAATTCTTAATTTTTGACTCAGTGTCCTTAGTGTACCGGAGAGTTTTTCACTTAGGCTGTAATATTTAACAATTTCTGTGATTTTTTAAATATCAAAAGAGTGGCACTTTCATTTAACAGTAAACTTTTATCTGATTTACATCTCTACCTCTCCTCCAATCAGCAGGAGCCGCTCTACTCCCTCCCTCAGCGTGGTGCGTCCTGTTTGCAGGAGCGGCTGGGCGCTGGGCCTGGCGTGATACGCCAGAGATTCCTCCACCAGGGCCTCACATCCAGCCTCCGCCGGCAGTAAGGCCCGCACCGCCGGCAGCACCCGTCCCACGAGGTCCCCCATCGGCATCAGAGGGAAGCGGATGTGGGAGAGCAGGTGCCTGGCGTGAACGGTACGCTCGGGACTGTGGCTGAGCCACTGCAGGGCGGCCTGGAGGAGCGCTTGCTCACTGTCATGCTGAACCTGATAATGGAGAGATTACTTATGGCGGCTTCTTACGATGTCACTGCTGTGTTCAAGGTGAAGAATAAACCCTCAATCTCAGCGTATAAACAATATTTACCTGGCCACTGGAGAGGTAAGAGGTGAGTTTGTGTAAAGGAATGTCCCGAAGGAAATCAGGGGTGAAGGAGAGTGTGGCGAAGCGTGCAAGGATAAAATTGTCGATGAATGTGTTGAGACGCTCCAGACTGTAGAGCAGAGCCAGCTCCTGCAGGTACAGGTAGTTGTCCTCACTCACCTCCCTCTCCAGGTACTGGCAGCAGAAATCCACCACACGCCACACCTGAACAACAGCAGCTTTCTACATCACATTTGACTTTTCTTAACATCTTAAAGGGTTCAGTGTGTAACATTTAGGAGGATCTATTGGCAGAAATGTAATATAACATTCATAGGTTTGTTTTCATTTGTGTATAATAATGATAAAAGTTGTTTACTTTCACACTTATGGGTTTTGTTCTGATTCAAAGCCTGTACATTTAACATCAGGTGCTGAACAGAAAATGCATAAAGTTTCTTACCTGCAGGAGGTGGGCAGCTTCCAGCACATAGTCAATGTTTCCTCCATCCAATGGCAGCTCTCCACTGTACAGGAAGTCCACTACAGCCGTCAGACCGATGTAGGACATCCCAACCAGCTGGACCTGCAGACAGAAAGAGGACAAAAGAGTTTCATCAGTAGTCAGACATATGCTAGGCATTAATAATAATTTGAATAGTAACGATAATAAATATGCAAAATGAGACAGAAAATAAATAAGATGAGAATAATGTAGAAAAACACAATAAGTAAGGGAAATGAAACAGCAGCCTCCTATGTACCTCCTCCTGGCGTTCCTCCCTCATGCCCAAGGTGAACATAGAGTAGAAGTACGGGCTGGAGACAGCCAGCAGGGCTCGATGCGCGGGGAGCCGCTGGTCGTCGGCCACCAGCACCACATCACAGAACTGGCTGTGCTGCCGCTGCTCATTGAGGCCCTGCAACACCTCCAAACCTTGTTCCACGCAGCGGAACACCTGCCAACACAACAACACAATGACAACAAGACTGGCCCTGTTTACACCTGCCATCAAAACGCTTCACTGGTGATTGGATCACAAGTGGACAGCTCTACTAGACTGCTGTGACTCCAGATGTGGCTTCCACACTGCACTACACACTACACTACACACACTGATCAGAGCCAGCAACATGTTTGTGTGTGTGATTTTTTTAAATAAATGAATGAAATAGAAAAATACACTGGGTTATGCTGACTGGTACTGAAGGGAGAGAGGGGTACAGTGTGTCATTATAATGTAATATATATTTAACGCCTAATGTTTTAGATCAGACTGAATGTCTTTTAGGAGGACCAACTTCCCGAATCTCACAAAGGGGAGTGCTAACATTGTTGCACAGCAGCCACACTGACAAGTGTTTCTTTTTGTTTATCGGCCCTATGGGTGCAGACATCTGCAAATGCCCATTATCTCAAAATGCCAGATAATTAAGTTATCCTTTATTAATTCATTTGACACATTTGACACACAACACACTTCCACTACCAACACTGCTGATTTACTGGTATGCTTGATCTCCAGGGAGAAATTAAGAAGAAGAAGGAAGAAGAATTGATACTTTATTAATCCCAAATTGGGAAATTCTTTTTTAATGCAAACATCTTTTGCACACACAGGGCTTATAGACATGCAAATGTGGAGAGATGGTGGAGAGATGGTGGAGAGATGGGCTGCCACGTAGCAGCGCTCCGGGAGCAGTTAGGGTTAGGTGCCCTGCACATGAGGTCAACTGGCAAATCTCCAGTCACCAGTCCACAATCCATGGTACTGTGGTCTGTGCTGGACTTGAACTGAAGACCCTCCAGTTCACAAGCCAAGTCACTACAGACTGAGCTACTGCTGCCACTTCTAAAATGCCCATTATAAGGCTCAAATATGTCTTGCGACCACAGACAGGTTTACAAAAATGTTTTGGCCCAATTCAATTCAATTCAGTTTTATTTGTATAGCTCCAATTCATAAAAGAAGTTAGCACAGGACACTTTTCAAAGAGAGTAGGTCTATCCTGAACTCCCTATAACATTATTTACAGAGACCCAACAGTTCCCACCATGAGCAAAAGTAAGCCAATGTCCTCCCTCACATGTCATGTTCACCTCTCTGCTGTTAATGAGCCGCTCCCTTGTTGCTTGTGTTTATATGCGAGTCCAACTGTATGGTTCAGCTATCACTGTCTCACACACACATACACACACACACACACACTGACCTTGGACGATTCACTGATCCGCTGGGGCCGACACACACGGCTCATTTTTCCATTGTCCATTATGTTCCCTCAGACAGGCATCACCTAGAGGACACACACATTATGTATTACAACACTTATTAAGAACTCACCTAACCCTAACTGTACCTCATTCTTACTGAATGAATGTGGGACCAGGACAGCTACATCCTATCTGAGTACATGTAACGGGACGTGTAGATGTAGAGCACCTACTGTCCTCACCTGTCTGTGCTGGGAGGACATTTGGTCTATATTATAATTATTATACGTTAATATATATTACAACAACACACACTTTGTCTCTCACACCCGCAGTCAATGACAATACAGCATATTAAGTTCAGTCACTTTCTGCTTTAAAGCCCAGAACTCTGTCATTGTTCCAGTGACAGTGCTTACATTGGGACGTATGGTGGAGCAGCAGAAGGTATCGGGGTACACTGTGATACAGCTAACAGCATCTCTCGTTAGCGTAGAGCAGCTGCATTTCTGAAGGAAACCGTCGACATGCGACGTTTTTCAACGACGACCCAAACTGACCCGCTTCCTAAAACTCTCTGTTTTCACACAGTCTCTTCTTACAGAGACATGTTCCTGTAAATACATTGTTAGAGCACAGAAAGGGCTGCACAATGTAGCATACCGCAAGCTAGCTCGAATAAACAAATAAACCTCCGGTGTTGCTTTTCAAAATAAACTCTTTTGTCTCATGACTCCAGAACTCATAGCCAAATAAAAACATGCAAGGAGGAATAATGAGGAAAATTAAAAGACATGTGGTTAAATTTAACAAATCCCGAAACCTGACAGTGGGACAGCTTCGCGTAGCCTGTAACCTCAAACTGGATTTTTAAAGGCTCAAGAGGTTTGAATTTGAAGGATTGTTACAAAATTACTTTTGTTACATTTTGATTCATGTAAAGAAAGGACACTGCTGACAGAAACCAGTGGTCAGTCAAAATGTAACTGTTTGTGTCATTTTACTTGATAATGAAATGAAATGACATTTGCCACCTCATTTTGTCCTTTTATTTTGAAGCCGAAGCTTTTCGCGAGCTAGCTTAACGGAGCTGGCTTTAACACATCCAGGAAATAATATGCAGCTAATAGACCAATCACAACCGACTCTATGCGAGCGCATTAGAGACAGGCAATGTCACCGAACGTTTGAAAGATATGTACCTGATCCATGCTCAATACACGTAAGTAGGACATAATGAACTTGAGGTGCATTTCTTGCAAACAGAATAACTGCTGCAGTAGGTAACTTTTTGTCATATTTTCTGAAACTATATCCTGACAGTATCTTATGCTACAGATAATCAGTGACAAAATCAGGTGCCTAGATATATATGGGAATGTGTATATATAGTAATTTACATTACTACTGATGGAAGAGGTGAAGTATGGGCCCAATCTCACAATTCAGAAATTGGGATAAAACCCCCAAAGAAACTGTAACTTATTCTGTTTATTACCTCCAAATAATGCACGGTAGAACAGAGTTTTGTATATTCCCCCTACATGCCCAAATTTACAAAATAGTTGGTAATTATTGCTATATACAACATAATCCATATCATATAAAGCTCTCCTGGTGTGGAACAACTGGATTAGCAAACTATGTTGCTACAGTGTGAATCCCTCAACAGAGAAATTCAACTGGTAGAACATGTAAAAAATAAAGAATCTAAATGGTAGCCAAATCTGAACTAAATCCAGAGTGACAACTAGAGACTGAAAGAGGGCCACTGGAGATTATGAAAGTTTTGAAATAGATTTTCAGGGTTTTATGACCCTGTCTAGCAGCTACCCACAAGACAGGCTGATAAATAACCTGTGGACATCTGTATTTAATGGCACATGCTCATTTTATGTGCCATGTAAAAAATGTGACAGTATTGTGACTTGGCTGTTTTTGTAAATTTACATCAACATAACACATGGGGATGGGTAGACAAGGTAACGTTCACTGTTGTATGACCACTTTGTACCATAAACACCAGAACCATGAACACTATGTAGCTATGAACAGGCGAGTGTGATGGGCTGCTGGTGGACCAGCAGGTGGCGGGTTGATGCAACAACAAACAGAGTGACAGAGCTCAGACTGAGTAGGTGGTGGTCGGCCTCTCTATCAGGCCTCATCAGTGTCAGTCATCAGAGAGCAGGTGGAGCCAGTGGACTCCCAGCAGGAGGGAAGAGACCTTTGACCTCTGCCTGCTGTACAGACCCAGTACTAAGATATTAATCACTGGACTACATACACATGCAACCCCTCCCCCTGACTGGCAGATACACCGATATATTGTGTTGTTGTATGTAGTTTGTGTTGTATTTCAGTGGACAGTAGCCACAGTGGTTTTGCGTCATACCTACATTGTTAAGAATGTTGCAACTAACAGAATATGACATACAATGTAGCACAATACTGTATAGTTTTATACTCTGTAACCTAGTGTATGTGGTGCTTCTATTTAAAATCTTATGAATTACAATTAATTGAAATGTAATGATTGAAACAAAACTGGTGGATTATTAATACATCTGCATTGATCTGCGTCAAGTTGTACAATCTAGCAAAAGTAAAACCGGAAGTTGATTATGTTGCCTTCAGAATAAAACAGTGTGTGACTAATGAATAATCAAGTCTACTGTGTTTTCTACTGTACAAATCTGAAACAGTTCTAAAATAGATGATTCCTCACAGGATATCACAGATATACTGTAAATATTATTTGTCACGTCATTAAATGCATCTTCCTATTATACTTTTTTGTCCTTGGTGGCAATTATTTCTCTATGAGAAAATTTCTTTATGAGACATTGCCTCTTATTTCCAGAACTAACGTGTCAACCTCTGTCTTCCAATGGTGATAGATAAAGCCAATAAAATAAATAACCGTACAGTGTAACCAGTAGCAAAATGTAGATTAAATCTCATGATGCTAAAATGAAGTATGTTTGGTTAATATTGTTTGTGTGGGCTAAATTCCTGGGGATTTTCTGTTTGAAATCAGATCACTGTAGGATTATGTACAATATATTAATGTTAATGTGATCATGACAAAAATGTCCCGGCAAGGACTAACTCATTGTGTTAAAAATATTCATACAAAATAAGGTCAGAGGTAATGATTCTAGGGCCCCACAGTTGGAAAGGTCCAGATAAATTCCAGTCTATCCAGCCTATACCCTGATTTTATTGGGGGGAAAAGCATTTTGACTTACAAGTCTGACTGCTAAATTGATCACAGTAGGCATTCTGACTTTGAGGAGTAACCTACTTCAAGATTGCTAGAATTATGCGGAGTATACTTACTTTTCAAATGGACATTTCTCTGCTTGACTGTGCTCTGGTGTTGGTTAAAAAACCATTTGCTCTAATTGTGTCCTGTTGTTGGGCAGAAAGTCCATAAAATTGGTTTATATGCTGATGGTGCAGTAGTATTTATGTCAAACCCTACTGTATAAGATTACTTTTTAATGTAAAACAACACTCAATTTAGTGTTTTCCCTTGTTATAAAACAGATTTTTCCGAATCTGGAACTATGCCTCTTGGTCATATGTGTCAAACTCAAGGCCTGTGGGCAGAAACTGGCCTGCCACGTCATTTTATGTGGCCCGCGAGAGCTTGAAATGCGTATGGTTATCTTGAAATAAAGGTCTATCCTAATTTAAAGTGTACATTGACCATAAATTACATCTCCCACAATACACGTCGATTTCATGACCCACGAAGTGGCGGCCTCCCGCCACTAGATCGCTGTGTTTCCACTTCAGCGTTTAACAGGCGGTTTTCCAACAAGCGGAGATTAGAAATGTTAATTAATCCCAAAATGTCAAAGAAGAGAAAAAATGATGCAGAAGGAAGGCAATTTAATAAAAGATGGGAAAGCGAATATATGTTTGTGTTATGAGGCAGTGTCGTGGTGAAGGAGTACAATTTACGTAGGCATTTTGACACCAAACACAGAGATAAGTATCCTTAATTTAGCCTCCAAGAAAAACAACAATTCGCCCAAGAATTAAAAGGCAGACTGCAATCGCAACAGGAAATGTTCAAAAAAGCTACAGCCAAAAATTATGCAGCAGTAAAAGCTAGCTTTATTGTGGCTGAAGAAATCGCCTGAGCTTCGCAGTGTTTTTCAGATACAGACTTTTAAAAATGTCAGTTTGTCAAGAAACACCATTGCAGACTGAGTTATGGAACTCGCAGGAAATCTGACAAAACAGCTGGCCGAAGAGACACGCAGTTACCAGGCTTTTTCATTAGCTGCTGATGAATGAATTGATGAATATTAATCCTGTTTGGGCCGCAACTTAGACTATGTTTTGAATATTGGCCCCTTGTGTGATTGAGTTTGACACCCCTGCTCTAGGTGATCATCTTCAAATGCCTGACAAAAGTTTAAATATTTATATATATATTGCTTTTAAACAATATTATCTTAAATGTCTGATGATGTGATGATGTTCTGCCAAACGTGACGAGAAAAAAAAGGATTCTGTAAGTCATTATCAGCAAACTTTATCAAAGTATTGACTTAGTATCTCAAAATAATGACTTATAATTAGTATCTCAAAATAATGAGACACTTTCTAAATATTTTGAGTTATTATCTCAAAATTATGACATAATTACATACAGAATCCCTTTTTAATCCCCATCACATTGGCAGAAATGGTCTTCCATATATAAATGTGCTGCAGCCATAATCTTTACTACGTTTTTAGTTTATTTTGAAAGTCCTTGCCGGAACATTTTGTCGTATGTTGTGGCTGCCTTTACAGCGGCCCTCACACCATTCATTGACAAGGAGAAGGTGAATACAGCGTCTGGGGGACTTCTCTGTCTGTCTGCTGGCAACCTCATCGACTAACATCACCAACGCCCATAAAGTGGCAATATACAGGAAATGAACCGAGCTGCTAGAAGAAGAGCCGTCTTTTCCCGTTAAGTCTGACCGGCTCAATTGTACAAGTGCGGTGGTCGTGATTTTGGAGTGAAGCATATTGTATAACGTTATCAGTTATAGTTCTCTCATGCATTACATCAACTGTTTAAGTTAGCTGCTTTATTACTGCGTAGCTAGCCCTCCCTGTTCTGGACTGATACAACGTTTACTTCGACTGTTTGATTCCTGTCCACCCGAAAAATGGCAACCCAAATCGATAAAGAGGCTTGCAGAGAGGCTTACAACCAAGTCAGAGACGATAACACGGACGCCAATTGGTGAGTGTGCAGACATGGTTCCTTAACCATACTCCGTTCAAGAATGTGACTATTATATATATATATACTGCATTGGATATTTGCAAAAGTAAATGTGTCGTAGATATAACCCAGGACCTCGTTGGAATATAGATAACTCACTAGCCATTATTGACTTCGGCAACCATATAATATATCAAACAACCTGTTTTTCGAGCCAATCTCAATAAAAAAAATGTAATTCACAGAACCTGTTACCGCCCACTGCGCCGTCTTTTCGGTGCTGAGGGGTACGAAATGAAAAGCGGACCTTTTATTAAAGTTTAAATTTTATTTAAATAAGCGCAGTTTTGCTAACTGGATGTGCGCCGAATTGAAGATAGATACATAAAGACGTAGTGGATGTAATGAGCGGCATCTTGTGCCACGTCAACCACTGCCTTTAGCCGAGATAAGTTGAAATTGCTCAATATTTAGAAGTAGTTCAACCTGCTTTCAAAGAATACGCACTGGAATGGCACACTTGGGGTTTGCCGGCAATTGAGACCTTCGTGAATTGTTTCACACTTGATACGTGGTTCCAGTGCTTGTTCTTATAACAATAGTGGCTAAAATACACGCAGCTCTGTGTGTTGGCTGATCTGATCTGTATTCTGGCTATTTAGCGGTCACACGCGGCACAGTTATCAGGCCCAGCGGGGCAGAAGTAATTTCCTTTGTCCTGTATTCAGAGGATAACGTTATAGTAGTGGCACTCACATGGATGACACACAGCTACCACCTTGCATGGGCGTCTTGGGCATTTTGTGCATTGCTTCAGATTGCAAAATGGGTCTGATGTGCACACAACGCCATTGTTGTGAATCAACAGCTCATGAGACTGCATAATCCATAACGCACTGTGTGTTCTGCATCTTCCAGGGCTGCGTTTAAATATGAGGGCTCTAGGATCGTGCCTGCAGGACAAGGCTCTGACTATGAGGACTTCAAGAGGATGTGCACAGGTAGATTTTATTTAAAACCTAGTTGTTAAATAAGCCTTATCAGTGTAATGTTTCTCCCTGCTGCTGACTAGTCTAGATTTTGTAGTATATGTGTGTCTCTGTCTCTGGATTGGTTAAACAGCCTATATGCCACACAGCTTGACTTGGCAGGACACTAATCTTTTAAGACTCTGTGCTCTGTCACCCATTGGCCTTGAGCCCTGTAACTACGCTGTCGAAGCACTTAACACTGTATGCATTACATTGCATAATCTGTTCAACTATGTCCTGCATGTGTATTTTTTTTTTTTTTTACAAGGTGAAATATTTAAGGTCAGGCTTTTGTATGTCTTTGCAAGTTTTTTTTCTGAATTGCAACAGAAAGATGTTGTTCTCCAGCTACACCATAAGTTATTTTAACTCAAAAAAATTGTTAAAACGGATAACATAAAAATGTAAGGAACTCAATTTTATAAGATAAAAAGACTCTTGATTAAGCTAGTCATTTTAAGTGACAGTGACTTAGTTTTATAAGTTATAGAAACATTTCTGATTAAGTACTTTTTACTAGGTATTTGTTTTCACTGAACACATAAAAATTACGAAATAAAGTCAGTATCACTTAAAATGACTAAAGTTACTTGGTCAAGAATGTTTTTCAACTTACAAAATTAAGTTAGTTTTACTTAAATTTTTTGATGTAACTAGTTTAAACAATTTTTGAGTTGTCTTTTTTTAGTTAAATAAACGTATTTATTTATAGTTTAAAATTTTTACCTGTCACTTCCTCTGAACACAAAAACCGCTCTTACTGAAGCACCTGCATGCAGTGGGATTACAAAAATACAGTTATAAACGTTTTCTTGTCTGATTGTGTGTCTTTTTTAATGAAGGATCATTTATTGGCTGCACAGCACAGTGATTAGCAGTATCTGTTTGCATGGAGCTCACAAAAAAAGAGATAAATAGCAAAAAGAAAGTCAAGTAAGGACTTTCAGATGATGTTTCTCAGAGATAACTAATAGTTGCTGGCTGCATGTAGAGAAAACAAAATCTCACATTTGGGATGTTAGTTCCTCTAGAGTAAAGCATCTGCTCAGATGTTGGGTGTGGCTGTTTCTGATGCTTGCTCTTGTTGTCTTTAAAGCTTTCTGCCTCAGGGCTGTACTCCTGTTTTTTTTTCTCTTCCTGACAGTTCAGGGCTCACATTCCTATGTTGAAATAACTCATTTATCGCCATGCTTTACAATAGTTGAGCAGCTGGTGCTATTGGTTCCTGTTCAGAGATGACACACACATTATCAGACATCTTTCTGCGTGTGGGTTTGTTTTCCTTATTTAGCAGTGCAGTTGTTACTCTGCAGAGAAAGAAAAAACCCCTTTGAGTGTAGGAGGAGCTGATGCAGACTGATCGTGCGGGGAGGCGCAAAGAGAAGGGCCACTTTTTGAATAGTGATCTTAACTTATCCAGTCTCAGGAAGTAAAAATACATATCATTTAATTTGCAACCAGGGGTTTTAAACCTGATTTCTGCTGACAAAATGTAGCAACAACCAATAACTTATTTAGTCAGTTTCATAAATTATTCATTGTAGGTCAGCAAACCATCAGCTAAAGGGGAAATTCAGTCCTCAGTGTCCAATGGGAAGGTGTTTCTCAAAATCTACAAATCTATCTAGTCTNNAGACTAGATAGATTTGTAGATTTTTTAGCCACGTTAGCGACATATCTGTATGGATGGCAATGTTGGTCAGTCCATCCAGACTGAAATTGATCTCCAGCTATTGGATGAATCACCACGATTAATGATGAATAATGAATAATGAATAATTCTTTTTAAATAGATCCACATCTAATGGATCTGCAACATTTTCTGCAGACATTCATAGTCCCCAGAGGATGAATCTGACTGTTCCTCATGTGCAGGGGATCATTTACGATCCAAAGGGCCATTTTTGGCCAAAAATAAATCTTTCACCACTCACCATTTTTGGTTTTGACAACTAAATTGCCATGAAATTCGGTTCATATATTCAAGACGCCCATGATAAACCACTCTTTATTGATCTTCTTTTTTCATGTAATGCCACCAGCAGGTCGCAGTGTACACCAGAGTGTATCTGAACATGTATTTGATGGATTGGGTTCCAGACATATGGATATGGTTCCCAGACAATGTATCTTCAATGTCTTCACTCATTCCCTCACTTGCGCCACCTTGAGGTTTTTAACTCAGATTACCATGAACTTTGGTGCAGACAACATGAACCTAGCTACCTGGTACCATTTGCATGTGATTCAATCAAGGTCATGGATATGCATAATGGCAATGGCTCTGATGCTGCACTTTCAAATCTGTCCTGCTGCCTTCAGATGCCTGTAGGAATCTGATGAACTGAAGGAGAAACTGTTCAGATAGCATAAAGCAGCCGTACGACATATTCATTTATAGATGAATGCAGACTGATGATTTACTGTCATTTCTGCTTTAACCACATTCAACCATATTTTTGATGCATCTATTGGCAGGAGTTATTAAATTATATTTATGTAAAAGTGAAAATCTTGGCCTAATGGTGGCAGTAGAAGAAAAGTCAGAGGGTCACCCAAACCAAAGTGTTGCTGAAGGGGCAAGTTTTTACCCGAGGGTGGAACCTATAAAAAATCTGGGTGGCACCAAAATCGATTTTTAGGGATCTGCACCAAATTGAATGGCATCACCTTCCTCAGGCCCTGCTGTTAGCTTAGATAAAAACAAGAGCAAGCTTGGACTCAGTTAACACATTGGTAACACCACTCCTGGCCAAACCCTCCTGACACCGTTCACAGGAGACAGCTCTTGTTTCCAGGCTGTGTTGCAGACGGACTGAGCGTGGGCTGAGGGAGCACACGCAGGAAGATACAGTGTCACCTGTCAACCTTTGGTGTGTGCTCACATGAAGTCAATTTATGCAGAACAATGTCCCTCCCAATAAGACTTTTTTTGGCTGTCTCATCACTGTTGTAGTTTCAGTGCAGTTGTCTCTGCGGTGGGGTGGGGGAGGCTGGCTGCCGAGTCAGCATTGCTTTAAAGGGAAGACAAACCAGGAAGAGTCTGGCAGAGGGAGGAAGTGTGGGTGTGTGGTTGGGGTAAGGGTATGTGTTGTGCTGGTTCCTCCCTGGCATGTGTCACAGACACAAACTAGTGATGTCCTTTGTAGCTGCACTGACTCTTTACAGTGGTTGCTCCTATTAATGGTGATAATGTGCGGCTGATCTGAAAACAGTGCTGCTAAGGCTCTGCCAGGAAAGTCTTTATCAGCGGCTACAATAGGTATATAAAGATAATACAGGTTGCACTGTAAAAACTCTGCTTTTCAGAATTGAAGTGTCTTAATTTAGAATCCTAAAGTGAGTATATTCCTAGGTTGAATTGTACTTGAGCTAGCTTGAATTAAAGCTACAACTAAAAAAAAAAACAACTAAAAAAACATTTGGGATCAACTGGATACTTCTATTGTACACATGAGGGTCCGTTTACTTTCCATGTCCGACTCCTGTCGCCTGTGAAAACGAGACATTATACAACATAATGTCTCAGACAATAACCCTGATGGTCTCATCAGGTAGGGTCTAACGGCACGTCCCATTTACCTTGGAAATTGGAGCTGAGAATGACGTCACACCCGGATCAACCACGTTCCAGTACAAATGGGAAAACCAAGCTATAGCCAGGTTAGCCATTGTTAGCAATAACAGTTAACAACACATTACACAGTATTTTGGTCATACAAACATGTCCACAGACAAATGTTGGACACTACTGTGTGCATGACTTATTTAATGAAAAATAAAAGACAGAAGTGCTAATAAACAGTAAATTACAACAACTGTCACTTAGTTGATGGCCAGGGTAGCCATCTTGAATTTTTAGGTTGGGGTTGGCAAGGTTCTTCTGATTTTCTGACATCAGGGGTTATTTCAGTCAAAATGTCTTAATGGTGCATTATATTTGAATTCCCACTTCCCAATTCATCTGGAATGCACCGTTATAAAAGATGCTTTTGAGTTGCATTATGGGAATTGTAGGACTACAGTGTTTTGGAGCTTGACTAAAAGTCAGGGTTGTTTTTGGTGCATTCCATTTGAGTCAGAATCTCTGCTTCCCAGTCAGAAATTTCAACTGGAATGTCCCCTGAAGTCGGATTCACTAGGAACATTGGAACAACCTCACTAACCTTGACCTCAAAATCCAAGGTGGCTGCTATGCATGTCAACTAAGTGAAAACTGTAGTAATAATCTTTTTAATAGCACTTCTGTATTTTGTTTCTCATTAAATCAGTCGTACACAGTATACTGTGGACATGTTTGTATCTGAGGTAAATAGAATGCACCATTTTTTTATTAACCTATTATTTTGTGTCAGAGCAATACTGAATTACTTGATTGCCCATACAGTATATTAAAAGGGCCATCCACTGTTTTTATACCTCAGCGTCAGTTTACACTTCAACTGTTGCTGGCTGCAGCGTCTACTTTGGCTCTGGAGGAGGTTTTTTAAGTCTGCGGTTACAAACTAGGGATGTGGAGTTTGCAAGATGTGGACATTTACCAAGCAGGATGGGTCTAAAGAAAGATGCCATTAAGTTGAATAATGGGATGTAAAGGATCCAGTGTTTCTGACAGTCAATCTTGGCCTCTCAATGGAATGCCCCTCATTTAATCAATAAAATGTCTTCTAATTTGAAGCCTTAAAACACTAAAGTCACACAAATGACACAAACAAACTAACCGATGGAGGAAGCAGTAGACCAGCAACTCCTGTGTTCTGCAAGGTTAAATTCTGTTTTTGTCAATGGAGTCTGGTGCCTTTGAACAAAGCAACAAAATAGCTGTTTCTGGTTAAACGAAAAGGATCTAACTCTTACTCAACAAAAAAGGTCTGTTTCTGTAGGGAACCTTTTCATAATGTTGTAGACACTTGTAATAAAAATCTGAGCCTGTCAGAACATCCTTTAAACAATTAACTGAGTATTAAAAGTAAAAGGTTTACTATCAAGTCATCAATGAATTGTGTGATAATGTCGGCAATAGTCTGAGTATAGCTGCTTTTTCATGCATGTATTTTACATTAGTCTGACACCAGTGGAAACAAGCCAGTCATGATAAATACTGTCACCCACTTCCACCCCTCCGAGCAGTGCTCCTGTCTCCCAGACTGGCTGGTGTGTGATGCTATCGCAGTCCCAGTCAGTGGGGATGGGATGCTCCTCACTGTTGCTGCTCCCCTTCGAGTTTTTGGGTGATGTTAAATAAAAATGCTGCCTGGTGGAGCTTTAAAAGTGTCAGTCAAGGGCGCACTGCAGGGAAACTGACTTCTGGTCAATTTATTTGATAGAGTCAGATGCCTGAACCAGTCATCAGTCACTTACATCTAGATTTTGTTAACCCAGTAAGAATGTTAATTTCATGTGTATCAGCTCTGCCAGACTGTTCTGTTGAAGACTCAGGGACGTTGTATTCACAGAGGCAGGAACATCTGGAAGACAATAATGAGTAATCTGATTCATGTTATTGTTACATAATGACGCCTGAAGTCAGCAGACAAGACAGCCCGAGTGCATTTGTGAAAAGGGAGATCTGTGTGAGAAATAAACTTCACTGATTCTATTTACTTCATGCACAAACTAGTTATGCAACTTCATGAGTAGCCTATGTTTCTCAACTCACTGTACCTCTGGATTTGGTACCTCATCTGGTTGTGCAGTTTTTTTTGTGTGTGTGCCTGGCGTAGTGGGAATATATAGTTTTTATTGAGACTATCTCGTGTGAAACTACCTAGCTGAGTGTGTTTTCTGCCTGCCAATAGACTGTTGAATGAATGAGTCCTAAAACCCGGAAATGAGATAGCATTTTGGCACTTCCAGTTCCTTTGCTTCAAAGTCGATGGTTTTTCTTTTTTCTTTTTTTTCTCTCTCTCTCTCTTTTTTTTTTTTATGGGTTTTTGGTTAGATGACTGAAATAAGGTCTGTGGTTAACACAAGCCTAAAGATCCCCTCCAGTCATGTATTAAGTGATATATATAAAAAAATTTCTGCTTGGAACAATAATGTGCGTAATATGTTTTTCCCACACAAAAAAGTATAATTTCAGCACTAAAATTTTTTTAAAAGGCATTTTTTCCTTCTAACTCATAAAAAATATCACAATATATGCAAATATGTGGTGGCTTTAAGTTTCTACGTATCACTTTGTATTCACAAATAATTGAAAAGCCAGTGTATTAAATGCTATTTTATTAGCATTTGAGAAATGTGTTACCAATACTACCAGTGAAGGACTAAAGGGGTCTGAGCTGTAAAGATTAAGATCCTAACTCACAGACTTAAAGCTGCAGTAGGTAATTTTTATAAAAAATACATTTGTGTCATATTTGTAGAAACTTTCACTCACCGGTATATCCTGACAGATTGGCTGTTGTCATTCAGGCCCGGTGGATTCTTGCAATCAGGATTAGTAGAGCTAGAACGAGGCAGAGGAACCTGATTGTTTCACAGA
>NW_023339762.1:1696162-1697305 GCF_004916995.1 Morone saxatilis | reverse complement strand
GTTTCAGTGAATATGACAAAAAGTTATTTTTATAAAAATTACCTACTGCAGCTTTAATCATGTGGCACTATGTCCAGTACAATACCCATATCATGATTACTTTAGACAACTTTGTCCAGTTTGTATTCAATCAGTAGGCATTCATAACTCATATAGGAGACGTTACTGGAGAATTACAATGTACGTAAACACAAAGCGTTCCCATTTAAAATCCACTGTTTCCCAACCTAACTGACTTGTGACCCTTCATTGTTAAGCTCTCTTAGTATGAGTGTTTGTGAACAGTTCATCCTAAAAACTGATGTTCCCTATTAACATTGCTTCATTTGAATAGGATTTAGAGGCATTAAGAGAAACAAAGCAGCAGGAATGTTTTTTTTGCCTGGTTGCGTGTGTAGTCCGTTCTGAAGTGGGCCACCATGAGAGTGACCGGCGTAGTCACTGGGAGGTGGTGTCACAACTGCAAGGTTTACAAAAGATTTAACTCATTTATTCTGGTGACCTGAATATTTCCTTGTTCCACACACACTTCATAAAACTTCACCCAAAAAGCAGAACCCTGTATTCATCTGCACTGCAACTCTGAAACTCTTTGTTCTCACTGTCTTTGTCTGTCTTGTGTCTTGTGTGTGGAGAACTCTTGAGTGTGTGCGGCTTCTGCTCGGGTGTGATGTAACATTTTCAGCTACAAGCACCTTTGATCTGTACATCCAGCCTAACGTAGCTTCTCCCATCTCTACCCCCAGATGACGCTCGTCTGTTCGGCTTTGTTCGGATCACAACGGGAGACGCCATGAGCAAACGAGCTAAGTTTACTCTCATCACCTGGATCGGTGAGAACATCAGCGGGCTGCAGCGCGCCAAGATCAGCACCGACAAGGCGATGGTCAAAGAGATTGTGCAGGTCAGAGACTGCGGCGTTGCATGTGGAGAGAGTAGCAATCAAAATAGTGGTTGCCATCATGAGACTAAAATAGAGCTATAATGGTCCCTTTGAGAATAATGGGTGGTTACAGAGGCAATATGGCAACAGAATGCTGGATACAGTTAGACAAATAAGAGAATAGGGTTTAAAAAACAGAAAACCATTTCTCTAGATCATATGAAGATGGAACGTAATAGGGGGAAACATAATAAACAGAA
>NW_023339762.1:1692643-1696105 GCF_004916995.1 Morone saxatilis | reverse complement strand
ACCCTTTGGGTTTTTCAAAGTGATCAAATGTGCATATTGTTTCTCTGTCATCATTAGTTGTCCAGTTTAAAGTCCTCAGTCATTGCTTTCGTAATGCCAAACAGCTGATGTAAACTGCATTTTGGTGCATGCGTTTATCCTATAGTAGCACTGCTCTTCACTTCAGCATGTGTTTTATTTCTGCAGAACTTTGCCAAGGAGTTCATGTTTAGTGACCCGAGGGAACTGGATGAGGACAACATCCGCATGGAGCTGAAGAAGGCGGGCGGAGCCAATTATGACGCTCAGGCCGAGTAGCAACGTGCCACGGTCCACTGGAAGGGTTGGGGGAGGGGGGGTCGGGTCTGGTTTGGTGGGGTGGAATAAGTGGGGGCAGGGAGTGTTAGGGCAGGGCTGCTACCTCTTGGGGAGAGGGCGAGGCGGGATGGAGAGGGCATTTGATGAAAGGGAAATGCATGCACCGGACACACATACACACACACACACACACGTTTTACCTCCAAAGTGAGGTCCAGAAAGAGACCTCATGGTGAACGATTTGGTAATTTTCAAAAACACAGAAAGCAGAGGTGCACCAGGAGCACTGTAGAACCAGTTTCAAATACTAACCAAACACGGTTTATGCTTATGGCTTATTAGGAAACAGCTAGTTTATTAATTTACTCTCAACAACAGCTGCAGAATAAGAACAGATCTGAGTTACTGTAGAGTGTTTTGGCACAGATCCTGACAATACAGGTGCTGTAGGTGCACCTCTAAAATGACAACATTTGCATAAGGGCACTTATGTACTCGATTTTAACAAAGCTTATGTGTGAGCAGCATTGTTCACTTGCTTGCATCCGTTTGTGCATCTGAAAGATTAAACAAAGATTAAAGTGCATGAATTGTATCAGGTTTTGCACGCATAAAGATACTTAACGTGGTGACACTGAAGGACGCTATCGTATTGTTAGCAGTAAGGAATAATTAGATGAGAAGATTGGTGCCACTTCAACGTCTCAACAGTTCATTTATAGCTGGAGCTACCACCGCTCACTAAGTAACATTTTGTATCCTGTCTGTTTAGTTTGTAGAAAAAGTGTAAAAACAGCACAGAAGCAGTTGCCAGGCAACTAATAGAGACTCCAGGAAGTCACTGTTTTTGGCCCAGGAATAGTCGGACATGCACATTTTTACACTTTTTTTACCAATGCAAATGAGATATATATATAACAAGCTTTTAAAATGTTGGTATGTATGTTCTATATTTTCTACCTCCACCTCTTTATGCTAAGCTAAGCTAAGCGGCTGCTGGCTGTAGCTTCATATTGAATGGACAGACATGAGAGCGGTATTGATCTTATCTCACTACCATCAACAAAAAAACAAACAAGCAAATTTCCCAAAATGCCGAACTGTTCCCTTTAATGGGCGGATCTAGTCCAAAAATAGCCGCCAGCACAGTTCTGTTACTACATTGCTGACGAGATCGCGCTGAAAAACTCTGATTCTTAGGATGCATGCGACCAACACTCTGAAGGAACACGCTAGCTAGCAATCACGCACACACTAACGCGTAGTCAAAATCAAGTGTATGAGCGCTCTTTAAAGATCACAGATGGCCTTCTCTACTCTCATACCCTCTGCCCTCTCCCTGGTCAGCTCATGGTTGGTTATCTACTGTGCTGTGCATCATCATCTCGTACTCATCCTCATCTCAGTTGAGCAGCAATATGAAGTTACATCAAGGCTTCAGCGCTGTTTGCTAGGAATGATTTCATGTAATGAGGATGTGAAAAAACGAAGGGTTTCACTTCAAAATCTCATATTGTGATCATGGATCGTGTCGTAAGAACATGTTCATGGACACGGATAGATGTCTCATTTTTTTGAAATGAAGCTCTTTACTCGCAGGCATGTGTTTGACACCAGAGCATGCTCTTAGTCATGATACACTGTACCTCCAGGAGGAAAAGATCTCCATTTTCTAACGATATCCTTGGCGATGGTTGCTTTGAGTCATAGTGCTGAGTACACATTTAGCCACCTCTTCATCTGCAGCCAGACAGCTGTGTTTGGATTACAGCCTCAAAGTCAACCTTAAGTCTTGCCCTGAGTTGGACTGTCACTTAACCCCTGCCATCATACTTGTTCGCTTTGTGCTGTGAATCGCTTTTATCACAAGCCCAAATGTGTCCTTTTTGTGTTTTTGGACCTTATTTCAGTGTACTTTTTGCTTTCTCCTTCCAGTTTCTGTTAATTGTTTCCAGAGCTATGGTAGAGTACATGGCAAAAAATTAGATTCTTGCTCTTCCAGGGGGATTTCTACCTGTGGATATGCCATAGAAAGAGAAACAGCTAATATATGGATCCATCAGCAGCACTTGCAGTCAAGTAATGAATGTTTCCCAAAGGATTTTAAGAATGGAGATCTTTCCCTCTGGTGTCTCATCTCACTATCTACCCCTTAAAGATATCCATGCATACTGTAACCTACTGTGTTTGACTGCCTTAGTCTCCCAGGGAGAGAGGGGCATCATGGGAGCTTGTGGACACTACACTGTGATTGGCTATCCTCCTTACATGGGGGCGGGACTTTGATCGGCACATGGCCCATGGCAACGTGGGCTTGTGCATGTCATCCCAACCCAGGAGGGGCCATTTCTCGGTTGTAGCATCTCTGTTTGTTTATTTGGTTTCAACCCTCCCTTCCACCCTGCAAAAAAATAGGATTTTTTTTTTTTGTTGTACTTTTATTTTGTTTTTGAGATGAATTTTATTTTCTCTGAACCTTGACCTTTTGATTTCTTTTTAAGAGCATTGTTGTCTTGGATATTGGCAGAAGACATTTTCAAAAAAAGAATGCAAAAAAAGAAAAAGAGAGAAAACTGAGTGGGCAAAAGAAAAGTCATTTCAAAATAAAAATTGATGTTTTTTTCCAAAACCTGCTTCTCAAAGTGTCTTTTGTGTGTCACTGAAACTTACAGTAATATGGATAGTTACAGACTACAAGTTTGGAAATGAAAATATCTGGGGGTGTGGAGTGTAGGCAGTTTACCAGACCTCTATAGCCTGCTTCTCATCTATGCTGGTGGCTATCTTACTAGCATGAGCTACTGTTACTAGCATAACATGCCTGAACCTCTGACCAAACTGTCAGTGGTTGAGTTGCATTGTGGGTAATGTAAAGAAGAATGCGTAGAGTAAAAAAGATGATCTTCATGGTTCATCTGGTTTTTAAACGTACAATATGTAATTTCTGCTGCTAGGAGGTCTCTCACACCAAAACAATAACAAAGTTTGATAATGTCATGAAGTAGCGTGGGATCATGGGAGTTGTTGTCTTCACCACAATTGCATTTATCTTCTCTACCGGCAGCCCAATTATCCACAGAGGTCTCCTCCTCTCCAAAATAAACAGACCCGCTGATTAAAACCTCTAAAACACTGTATAAAACAGTTCCACCTTAAAAATCACTG
>NW_023339762.1:1690199-1692543 GCF_004916995.1 Morone saxatilis | reverse complement strand
AAACATTTGGGATAATGTCAGTACACAACTCAACTACATATAGAACATAGCTCTAGAGTTTATTGGCAATAACAGTAAACAGCTGATGTTATAGGATAGGGTGTCAACATGGACTAAAAAAAAAGAGGCTAAAAGCCATTAGTTTGAATTTTAGGCCTGAAAGTTTCCTAAAATATGTTAAATATGATTTTGATTGAAATTCATTGGATTAATGAAGTTACTTGTATGAAGTTGCATTTTTTAGCAGTTTCACTGTATCAACTACAAGACCAATCAACATGGAACCAATACTGATTTTCCTTCTCATCCCTTTGGCTTTTAAATACATTTCTAATTGCATTCATAATGCTCTTAAACACTCTTAAATTGAACCTATAGAAACGTGCAGAAACCCAGTGGGAGTGCAATGCTATGACGCTAGTAAAAACCCTTAATAAAGGTTTCTTTACTGTACCAAATTGGGGTTTTTAGATCTCTTTTTGTTACAAGTGTAGGATGAGGTAATGGGAGCATTTCTCTCACTTGTGGATTCAAGGTCCACACAGCAACCGTCTCTGGGAGCTTAGGGGACTCCCAGGGGTTTCCATGGTCACCACTGAAACTGTCACACAGCCAGTGAGAAGTCGGGAGGAAGACGAAATGTTTGTTGTTGTTCTGATCATACAGTCTCAATTAGGTCGTCACTATCTGTCCACGCCCTTCTGTTGTAGCCAAACCGCCCTACCACATCTCAGCTGCCTTAATAAATAAATACATCACTTATTAAATGTTAGTCATTTCAGAAGAAATGCTATAGTTTACTTATTAATAATGGGGAGCTGTAATGCTGTTATGCTCTGCTATACTAACATCCTCTCTTCCTCTCTAAATCAAATTGTACAGAGAATGATCAGATTAGTTGCACTCAGAGAATATTTTTTTTCACGGCCTGCTATTTAAACTCTTCAAGATACAATACATTACTCATAAGTGTGTTAACATTGAACACTGCTTCTTAATTACTGAATACACAGTCAGTAAGCCTCATGGACAGGTGTGGCTAGCCCACAGAGGTCAGAGACGGTCAGTGAAGTAATCTAAGGAAGGACACCAATAAAGATTTCCAATAAAAAGGCCTAATTTGCGTGTTCTCCTGTCGTTTTCTATGCCAGGTTTTCAGTATGAGTGACGGCTGTGGTCTATATCAGGTCAGCCGATTGGCCTGCAGCCGCTCAAACCCACACACCATCAGCATGTGTGTGATGTGTGAGTTATTTTGCTACAGCTGTCAGATGAATGGATTAATGGCTTGTAGGCATGACTCAGCTGCTGATCAAACATGACTTCTGCTGAGTGAGTGTGTGTGTGAGTGTGTGTCTGACAGGCTGGCTGGGTGGTTGCAGTGATCTATGGAGACTAATAGCAGGTTGCATAATAACAGAGCTCTGGTATCGCTCACTGTGGCTTTAAGTAAGCTGTGAATGTGAGGAAGAGGGTAGTTAAGGAGTTTAAGCTCATGCTACACTGTGTGAGTGTGTGTGGGAGCTAAGGCTAGTTGAGACAGGAATGTACTGTATGTGTGTATGTGTTTTAAGGGGCCATATTAATCAGGGTAACGCCTTTAATGCATATTTCCTGCTTTTATTTTGCTGTGCTTAGGTTCCAAAGAATGAGGAACCACTGGTGTCAACATCTGCCTCCTAATACGGATATACCTTTGGGCTGCACAATTTTAAGGTTGCTTCCTTATTTATTTTTCTTGTGTGCCTTTTTTCACGTCCTAAGAAACTTGCAACCAGAGTTAAATTTTCCTTGTTCTCACCTGTTCAAAAAAGGCCAAAGGAAGGGCTGTGTTAGCTGCTGAGAGGCTGTACCGAAGAATGCTATCATCAGAATGCTAACATGTCTGATAATAACATGACAATACTAGCTCACTGATGTTTGGCAGATATGATGTTTCCAATGCTTGTCATCTTATTTTAGCATGATAGCATGCAAGCATTTGCTAATTATTACTAAACACAAGGTAAAGGCAAAGGTGAACTTTCTTATCTTCTTAGCTTCCTCCATTGTCCTCTCCGGTCTCTTCGCTCGTGCCATTAGCCGTTGAAGCGGCTGAGCCCACACAGTTTATGGACCCCAGTATACAGAATTATATTTAAATGCACTAGATGAAAGTAACACATTAACATCACATGTAAAAAAAACCAAAAAACTGCATGGTTTTTGCATAAATCATAATCAGAATTTGTTTATTGCCAAGTAGGTTTTTACACCTACAAGGACTGTGACCTGGTGCAGTTGGTGCATAAAATATACAAATATACAAATATACAATTATTCAAATCACACAAAAAATCACACA
>NW_023339762.1:1688398-1690099 GCF_004916995.1 Morone saxatilis | reverse complement strand
AGAGTCGTTGGCTGAGAACTGATGTTGAAGTTTCTCAGAGTACTGTCGTTTAGCTTCTCTCACCGCCTTGCTAAACTTGTACTTTGACTCCTTAAACTCCTTAAAATTATTTAGCCTCCTTCCTGACTGCTAGCATGCTACAGCCTCACTTGTAGCGACCCAAAACCAAAAGTTACATAGTACAAGCAGGCGTAGGGGGGCACAGAGTGGGAATGATAGTGGCACAGTTCACCCTGTTACAACTCAGTGTAGCTTCAAAATGATAGTGAAGCTGTTATTTTAATGCAGAAAAGTTACCTAGTGTTGCTTTAATATTGATGTAGTCAACATAGCAACACAGGCAATTCATAGAGGTACCTCATTCTTTGGCTCTTGGCACCAATGCAAAAAGGCTAGTGAGGGCTGCTGGTAAGATAATGATCACAGTGTTACGGAAACCCACTTGCACAGACATTAATTTGAACTCTAACCACTACTTACAACATAAAACATACTGTATGTCACACAAAGTTACGCAGAGCAACCTCTGGTCAGTGAGGAGGAAGATAGAGTGAGGAAGGAGCAGCTGGTCTGTGGGGAAACCCCAGGAATACACAGAGTGGATGGTGAGGATCCAGTCGAAACTGCTAACTGCAGGCACCACCACATTCACACCACAAATGTTTCACCTCATTAAACATGTTTCACTGTTTTTATATAACTTCAGGTCTCTTTTACACACACTACAGTGATTGTGTATTGGGTTCTGAGCTCTGCTGAAATGCAGATGACCTACACTCAGTACTGTGCCTGAACACAGCCTGTGTAGACACAGATGGAGGACTGAAGCTGCAGCTGCTGCTCTGCTAACGTGCTACTTTCACTACGTAGGTTGTGTAGACATTGTGTAAGTCTCGTTTTCACACGATTACAAAAGGTGATATACAAGTGCAGGCTGCGAAGGTGCTTGTGAACATCATTTTATAGGCTCACAACCCATCTCTGAAAGGCTGTTTCCATTATCACACTATAGGTATGTTTCTTACGTTACTTTTCTAGTACCCCCCATCCCCTCGTTCCTTTCACCTTACAGTGCATGTCCTGACAGCTCCAGTCAGCATGGCCAAATGTAAATGTAGGCAGCATCATCAGCCTTAGCGTGGCCTTTACCCATTCTGTTTGTGTGTGATAATGTGTGCCGGAGAGAGAGTGAGAGAGATTTGTTAGCATACAGGACCTGTAGGAGTGTCCAAACAAGGACTGTCAGATCAGTTCCTGCAGTGCGATACCACTCAGATCCTTCCTGCATTCCTCCGACCTCCTCAGAACTGCAGCATATTTTACAACCCACAGCAAGTCATGTGCTCTGTCCAAGCATGCATGTGTATTTGTGTGTGTGTGTATGAGAGAGAGACAGAGAGTGAGAAAAAGGCAAGAATTGTCTTTGTTTTAGCCACCCAATGTCTCCAAATATTTGTTCTGATTATGATCTTGTATTTTTATCCATATAAGAAAAATAATACACATAATAGAATTTTGGACTTGGTTAGTATTGCGGTTAATTTCAAATTGGCTGAATTGACTCTTCCCAAGTCTCGCCCCTTTTGGAACCTCAGTCAACTTTCTCTTTCCCTATATGCTATGTGCTAGGCTAATCTATGTCAAAATTACAACCGCATTTTGATTTCAGTTCAGTTCTATTTGTATAGCAACAATTCATAA
>NW_023339762.1:1687396-1688383 GCF_004916995.1 Morone saxatilis | reverse complement strand
GTTATCTCAGGACACGTTTCAAATAGAGCAGGTCTAGACTGTACTCCTTATAAAATTATTTACAGAGACCCAACAGTTCCTAAGCTAACCTACGTCAATCGTTAGCTAGCTAATTAGGTAGCGTTCTGCTAACATTGGCTATCTGACGTAACTAGCTAGCTATTGATTGATGTAGATTAGTTAGCTTGTTAGCTAGCATTTCGCTCACATTAGCTAACTATCTATCTAAGTACAGGAAAGGAGAAAGTTGACCGAGGTTCGGACCCAGGCTTGCTCCACTGCTATTGCAACATAGAGCAAAAGGGGCGGGACTTATGCACTGTCATTGGCAGGATAACAAAAAACGAAACAAAAACAAACAAAACTCTACCCTGAATGTGTGAACATGTGTGTCCACTCTAGTATAGACATCTCTATCTCACCACTGAATCTACATGCTTGTCTGTAAACACTGAAAGGCTGAGATACTTCACGTCTATATAATATAATATAAAGCCATGGATACACAATATAGAATAGAATAGAATAGAATATACTTTAATGTCCCTGTAGGGAAATTTGTTTTGGAATTTGTCCTGCAGTTCCACAGAAGATAAAAACACCCCCACACACCGCACAATTAAAGGACAAACAATACAAACAACAAAGACACTTTTAAACACACTTTACACTTTGAAATAAAAGCCTTTCAAACTTGGTCAATTGCTTCCTTTCACTTCCAGTATGCGACTCCGTCACCGTTGTTTGACTGATTCAACGTTTGGTTAGTCACAGCTCAGCGGGGTCCTATATCCAAACGGACCGGCGTGCTATGAGTCATCTTTGTGCGAGCAAACGATGTTGAAATAAGCCCTCACTCTGGGAATGAGCACATAACGTCTGCAAGAAAGAGACAGGCGGGGGCCCTGGGTGTGTATGAGCTTTGTGTGTGTGTGTTACTAACTTCACTTCTTCCCCGGAGTTCTTGTGCTTTCTCGTCTCGCAGGT
>NW_023339762.1:1666429-1687296 GCF_004916995.1 Morone saxatilis | reverse complement strand
TTTAGGAATTTTCTAGTTTATATATTTGTGGGTTTGGTCAATCTCTGTCATCAGTGCTGGTTGAGATTTATTTTGGGATACTTTCTTACGCATTTTTTGGATAAGACTCTGATCAAGCACTGCAGTATTGGAAAGTACTGAAGTTGGGTGATGAGTGATAACCAACAATGCATCAGCCTGTTTCTCAATATTGTCTGACTTCCCTGTTTTATCATATATAATGTAATATAACCATATCTTTAAATGTTTCTATTGCTTTGTATATTTATGATTCCATCAAATTCTATAGAATTGCACTCTGCTTCTTTGTCATTGTCTTTGTCATTGTCTTTGTTCAACAAATGCTCTGACATTAGGTTTAGCTCATAGGTCAGCCCTCAAAAAGAGCCCCTGTATGAACTTTTTACCAAGTTGGAATGTGACAATACTGATACACCAGGAAATACAGGAAATACATCTTTGCGTTTATTTCTTCTTCTTTCTGCAGTTGATTTTAAAGTATAATTAAACTGAAACCAAGCAGCAGTCCTTATCTGCTTCTATATGTAAGGAAGTTGAAATTCACAGTTCACTTCCTGTTCTAAAGGTTATTTCAAAGAGAGCTGACAGTGTAGACTGAGCAAAGGAAGCAATGCAAAGAGGAGAAAAGTCAATTTTATCCTTTGGGATTGTATTAATGACACTTCCTGATTCAGAGTGATTGATGAGGTTAACTGCTTAAATAAACTTTGCGTCCATGTTTATGAGAAGGTCTGCGATTTAATAATTCACAAATATAAACCCTTGTAAGGAGGATGTGAGTTAAATTCCAAGTTACTAGAATTGAAAAGAGATAAATGTGAAGAAAAAACATTCTTTGTCTTCTATTATTATTGACTACTATTATTGACTTACACTTCTGCTATCAGTCTTCATCAGTTAACTTCAATAATAGAACTAAAAAAAAATTTCTACTACTAGTATGTGATCAAGGATTCTTATCTTATATTTTATCTCATAGTATTTATATTGTACTGTACACAGTGCAACCAATCTGTGTATGCTTGTGTGCTTATGTTTGCTTAACATTCTATTTTGTTCTATTTTATACATTGTATCATATAATATTACCAAGATGTATCAGATTGTAGTCCATATGTAGTCTACCCTCTCCCAGACGACAGGGAATAAAGTACCAAGGTGGGCACCTCAGGGCTGGGTCAGCTAATGTTAGCTGCACAAGCTAATTAGCTAACGGCATCTAACATTACCATTAGCGTCAGTTACCTACTCTTAGTAACGAGTCCATCAAAAAGAAGAACTAATGAGTCTCAGCTTAGACTGATTGATGGGTGAATGTCATGATATTATTGGTTAAAATTTGTTGGTTGACACATATGGAAGCATGCGTCACATTCTTTTTTTTTGTCATGTATTGTTAACTAAAGGTACAATATGACTGGGGATATAATCTGAAAGAGTTAAAAAGGCTATTATTTAATAGCCTATTTGAAAAACACATTATTATTACATTATTATTACATCATTAACTTTATAAACATAAAATATACACATATTTCCATCCCTGCAATCAGAGCATATTAATCATAAAGAAAGTATGAACATCACAACTATGTGCTGCTTATTCTTATGAATGATTATGATTAACAGACATTTGTGGAAGCTTTTCTGTCAAAATAAAAGACTTTTGTTCTACCACACACTCTGAGACCGATTCAAAAACGAATCCAGGAGTTGAGAAAGCAGAAGCAGATGGATCTTAATATATCCCAATTTTGTCACCTTATAATTGTGTGTATGTGCATACTGTATATGTATATATATATACACATAGACGCATATACGGTATATTGTATTGCGTTGTAATGTATCATACATATTAAAATGGGTCTTGTTGCATAATATTGTTTGAATTGTATCATAGTGAATCATTTTGTATCTCATTGTATTATTGTATTATATTGCATCCTATCGCATCATCATATACAGAATGTATTTATTCATATATTAAGCTGCATCATATTATAAATATATATATATATATATATATATATATATCGTTCTATTGTAGGTATCATGACAGTTCATATTATATTGTTTTGTTTATATTATGTTCTGTATGTCGTGTTGTTGAACATGACACCATGTCAGTGACCCTACAGAACATTTTCACATCCACCTATTAAGACAAGAGAATTGTTTCTGTCTTCTTGTGAGTGTCACATGTCTGCCTCACTCTCCCATCAGCTTACACAACAGCTCCACTCACCCTCATCGCAATGTTATACCTTAAGGCAACACATATCTCCTTTCCTCCTCCCCTCTACGTTTTCCACTTTTGTCTGTCTCTGTCCGACCACAGCAATATCTGACATTATTCTGCTTTTCTGACCCCCTTTTTGCCATCTCCAACAATTACTGTTCTTTTTCTATTCAGCTCTGCCTCCCCCATTCACTGCAATTACCAATACACCATGCACATGTATTTCCTAGTGAAGATTCAGCTCTTGTTTTAATTAAACTATAACTCTGTGCTCTGCATGGATCGGTGATGAGCAGTAAAATAGTTATTCATTTATTGAACCTGCTCAATTGGCACGTTGCAGTGTCTCTGTAGCCATGAGGTTACTGTGAAAGGTCAACTGCCTCTGTGCACAGATCTTTATAATAAGAATGAGAGTGATTGTGCATTTAATGACACTCTGAATGACTCCAAGTCCAGTTTTAGTAATATCTTTGTAGATCAAGACATGGGTCAACTGGAGGGCTGTCTGAGGAATCAGGCACTGATCTGTAAGCTATGGCTACCATCACTCTGATTCATGATGTTGGGCCTGTTGTTACATGAAGGAACTCAAACTGAATACACACGAATACCTTTTATCTAAGTGTGTAAAAATGTTATCCAGCAGCACTTTAGTTTGTTGTAGATTCTCTACTAGCTTACTTTTTCCACTTTGTCCTCAAACAGCAATAGCTCAGTACTGTAGGCTACTGTAAAATGTCTAAGCAGACAAGCAGCGGGCCTTTCTCACAGCAGACATTTTGAGTTAATGCAGGGGTTCCCAAACTTTTAATTTAAAAGGAAAAACCTGAATGAATGAATGGAGAAACATGACAAATGCAGATGCTTTCACACAGGACCATGAGGGGTCATTGAATGGTTTGGTAAGAATGAAGTTGATGTGAATCAGTTGAATACTTCTGGGAGAATGGAGAGGGTTCCAGAGACTGGGAGGTTTGTGTTGGTTCCTTTAAATTGTCACCCATGTGTATAGCATAAAAGTAGCATAGCATTAAAATACATAAAAATGAGTGCACCAGTGCATGAGAGTGATACTAAGACAAACAAGGGTGAACTTGTGAGTCTGCCAGAGCCAGCCAGGAGTTCGGACCACAACAGGAAAAGCATTGTTTAGTTCAAACTGACGCAGTAATTACTTTTGAGAACCCTAATTTGATATCATTTTTGCATTTTCAGGCTAACTTACATGTTTGCCTCCAGATTTTAAAAGCGTTTTCACCCGGCTAAACAAATGTCAGACTAATAACTTATCTGACATCTGAAACATCTCAGCTCCATTACCTCATGGGTGTACCTGGGCTGCCTTCTGTAACAGGTCTGTGTCACAAGGCTGCACCTTATAGTCAGACTGACGAGCAGAAGCCCCGGCATCTACATGAAAGATGTGATGACATCTTGGATTATTTCACAGGAATCAGAATGAGAAAGTTGTCTTTCACTGCAGCTGACAGGAAGAGATATGATTCCTGATAAGTGTTCATGTCAATCCTGGTCCAGTATGCAACTTCTACAGTGTGATATAGAAACTTGAAGCCATCAGTGTGAACCTGCACTAAAATATATGTTTCTGAAAAAATATTTGGGGGAGAAATAGGAAACGCAGTAACAGAATCTGGATTCATATCTGATCAGCACTGCCTAGTTTGACAGTTTGATCTGAGTTTGGTGCGTTGAGCTAGACAGACTTAGTAAGAATGACCTGTCAATAAAAAGGTAGCCCCGCCCTAAAGCATACCCTGCTTTATGGTCTATTTTACTCTAAATGGAGCCATCATTTACTAAATGAACATCATGCTCTATGGAAGAAGACTGAAACTAGAGATTGAGACCAGAAACTCATAAGAAAACTGGTTAGTGAGCACATAAATCAAGCGAGAAGTAGGCTCATTTCCCCATAAGACTGCATGGCATCAGTGAGTTATCGCAGCCAATAGAGCAGCACCATGCTGGCCATTACATAGAAGGCTTAACAAGACACTTCTGCGTCAGCTTCACTTCACAGACCCAGAAGCTCTGTCCATTATATATACTGTCAGTGGTGCACATCCACAGAGAATGGACTTTACAATGAAGGAGGAGACATCTTGTGTCCAACAGGAAAACTTTAGAAATCAACAACATTTGCATATTCAGAGATTCTGTGATTTTTAATGAGGTAGAAAGAGTATATGACTTTTTAAGGATTACTCAAAATCTACCAAGAAACCACATGACAATAAATGAAATTTTTATTGCAGGGTTTCAAAGATGAAGCTCAGCTGCAGCCCAAGCTGGTACATTTCGGTGCATGCTCACACGCAGAGGAAGTAGTCAGGTTTTCTACGAAAAAAACAAAAATGTCTCAGAGTCAGAGGAGTGCCCGCCTTATTGAAATCCTTCAGCACACTTATGCAAAGCACTCGGGCGCAGGAGAAGAGTCTACGGGATCTCATTCATGTTTTATTTTGAGACCCAGGAAACACACAGTTGTCCTTATGACTGGCCTAATATGTCATGTATATCAAAGAAAAATGCTTTGGCTTAGTTTTCAATGCAAGAAGTTTTTTTAAAATGAATGAACATTGAATGGGGTTGTGTTCATAATCACTGCTTGTGAACTGAGGACAGACAAAATACAGAAAGTACAAGTGACAGCAATTATATGTGTCAAGCAAGCACAGAGCTTTTCTTGAAATGGATACAAGAGAACGATTTGAAGTCCGGTGACAAGTGCAGTCTATCAACGTGTGAGTGTGGCGTGTGGCTTTTTTCTTCTTCTTTTTTTTTAATTTGGTATTCAAACAGTGGGTTTCCTGTGCACTACGTCAGCAGTAAGGCTTTTACCATATAGGGATGCAACCGAGAGGAGGGTTAGTGGGCAAAGGGAAGAGAAAAGAAGAACTACCACGACTCACTTCTCAAGTCGCAACTTGTTGACAGCTGAATCAGTATGGAGGGAACACAGTTCAGCTCACAGTTCATAGCAACCACGCCAAGTTTCTCTTTTTATTGGAACATTGCGTATACATGGTCATATAACAGTGAGCCATGTGCATCACCTGGTTGTGTCTATACCTGCTTGAAACACCAGTGAGGCAGAAGAAATAGTGACAGATGATATAGACAAATTACAAACTGGTCTGATTACACCTATAGGTTTTCCAACTGTTAACATGTTTTCTGGTAGATGTAGATGTAATGTGTGAACGCTGTGGCCAACCCTTAAAGATGGCTGGCCACCCCAGAAGATGAACTGATTGATTCCCAGTGTGGTACCCTTTCACAGCTGTAAAATCCTGTCAAGCATTATAAACTACTGTGCAGTGTTTGGGAATCTGATAAGCAATCAGGTTTATGGATTCCATTTGTGGCCACTGTTCAGCACACAGATAACCTTGTCTGGTGTTATCAATTTGTTTGAAACCATTTATGGTCTGCATGAGTGTATAAAGGAAGTGAACACTCACTTGATTCATTCTGGGTGAGTGTAAACTGGAACTAGAAGCCACAGCAGCTGAATTTATGTGCAGTTCTTTCTGATACATTTGGACTCGCTTTCTCAGTTTCAGCAGATTGTAATGGAACAAAACAAAAAGTGTCTTATTTTGAATCCCTCTCCACATCAGCTGATTTAGTAAATTATGTGTTTTAATGAAACCAAGAACAAATGTGTTGCTTGTGCTAGAGATTATATTAAGTCCTTTCAAAATACTGCCAGTAGGCCTCTGTTTGAATTCAGGAAAAAATATAACGCTGAACTTTGCACACCTTGCATCATACTTAACTCTTTGCCCTCTAAATAATTCAGGTTAAACTTAATACCCGTTTTTTATTATTTACCTACAGGATATCCTCTATTTACATAAGAATTAAATGCTTCAGTGGCTGGCTAGGTCAACTTCATCCATTCATTCAGAATAATGTCCCAGCTATCAACTTTTTGAAAGACTTTTTACAGTGAATGCACTACACTTGGGTTAAGAAATTATTTTTTTAGCACTGTGGTTGATCTAATGTTGCACACACTGATTCATCATCCTGTTTACAACACTCTGTTTACTTGGTGTGGGGCAGATGGCTGCACGTCACCTACACGTTCAGCTGCGCCGACGTGGGTGCATCCCCTGTCCTACAAGACTTCATTACAATGCAACACACCCTCAGTTCAGTGCACTCACACAGTAAGACTCATGCCCTTAAAAGGCGTTTTTCAACTGCCTACTGTTTCTGCAGAGGGCTCTGGCTCTCTATGCTTGCTCCTGTGCGGACTCTACTGGTCAAAGATGGGATAGGACCATGAAATTGCATTTCCTCCTCATGCTGTTGTAAATTACTTGGCTTTTGTGCATTCTTACATGTAGTTTTTCTGTTTATAATTGGTCTGTTTACATCCATTTTGTCCCTTTTACTTTTACTATAAAAATGTATTTTATAATGTTATTTCAAATCTTTGACAATAACAGTGCTAGTACTTTAGTAACGAGTTGGAAACACAAGATTTGCCATTTTTATCATCTCTTAATCATAATTTCAAGTATTAATGCAAGACGCATCCATTTTGGCCGTTAAGATAAGATAAGATGTTCCTTATCTTTATTATTACCACATGCCATATATACTATATACTCATTGCTATGAGCCTGTTGTTACTGAGTATATGTTTTTAAAGATGGATGGCTGTCTTCACTGCACTTTGTGTTTTAATAATGCAGTATTATGGTGTTAGGTAGAAAGATACAGACAATTGATTTATATTTGTCAGTAATACAAACTGGGTCTTTATGCTATTAAAAAAAAACAATGAAACAAATAGGCTTGTGTATACAGCTTGGGTCTATAATCACAAATAAGCCAGGGAACCTAAAGGCAATAAAAAAATATAACATATAATACAATTTTAAAGATTACAGTGGTTGTAGATTTTAACAGCTGTTTGTTTGCACATTTAGATATAGAAGAAATATTTTTTATATGGACATTGAACTTTTACGTTTTGCTTCAAAAGTTGGATTTGTGAATATAGAATGTGGTCAAAATAATAAGCAAATTAGTGTTTTAGCTATAAATACTAAAAGAATACCGAGCCAGTGTGACGCTGAACATACCCCTGACAGCCAGTTCTCCCCGCCTCCTGACACCGCGGACCAATCACAATGAGACAGGTGAACATTTGGCTCATTTGATTGGCTGCCATGAGCGTCATCTTTATCATCACCAGGAAGTTTACATTTCGCTGTTACTACAGTAGCTGCAGGATGGAAAGCTTAGCTGCTCTTCTTTAAAAGGTCAGCGGCACACAGTCATATTTAGTGCTCGTTTTGAAGTTACCTAGCTTTGAGAACATCATGCACGCATATATTCACCTTAAGTATTTCGTTTATAATCATTTATGGGATACGAGTGAAGTAATGCTGTGCTAGCTAGCGTGAGCTAACCATCCAACGTCCAAGATAAAAAGCTGTATTATTAAATACTGATTTTAATGTTTCATCTATCACTATATCACTATATATCATTCTACATGGCATATAACATGACTGTTAAGTCATTTAACGAAACATAGGAAACAGAAACACATATCATTTAAAACAATCAGTTTAATATCCCATATTGTTCCAACGTTATGTCCTATATATCTTTTGGTCGTGAAAGACTATGAAAGTTGTTGTTTTGCTGCAGTGGAATCGATCCATACCAAACCATGCATTTGTTATTGCTTTATTTGTGATGTATCCATACAGTATTTTGTATATGGATCAGCCCTAAAATTGATAAATTATGGCTGTAATATTATAGAATTACATTATTATTATTCTATTATATTTTTATTGTAACAAGTGAGCTGAAGCACACAGACAGTGAAACAGATGCTGAAGCTTTGGTTCCTAATCTGTGGGTTGGGACCATCTAGGGGGTCAGAAGATACTTCTAAGGGGGTCACAAGAATTAAAAAGAAAAAAGAGACATTGATACACAAAATTATACACAAAAAATATATAAATTAATTGATTAAAGGGGTAGTATACAGCTTTCAGACTAAATGTTGCACTAGAGCGCCAGACCAAAATAAATGCGAGTGCTATGGCTGACCAGACTTCCATGGCAAAACACTCATTTTATCTTCCAGATCATAAAACACACTTAATTCAAATTTGACAGAAAAACAATACAACTCACCAAAACCTAGGGATGCACGATAATTATCAGGACAGATAAATTATTGGCCAATAATGGGGAATTTACATTATTACAAATTTTTGGGGATAATTAAATTACAGCCGATAAATTATTGGTTTATGTTAATAATCATTTTGATTCATCATCAATTATTTGGAATTTGAAATTTGAAAAAATAAAAAAACATTTGATGGATCAGAATTGTTGTTTTTGTTGCATTAACAATAGTGATGTCCGATTTGATCAGAGCAGAGCTATGGAATATTAAATCATCCATCTTTGCTCACTACATCTTAGCCTTTCTTACCCTCAGGTGTGTAAAAACTGCAGGTTATGAACTTCTTTTTAAAATACAAAAATGCGAAATCATAGGTTATCTTATCGGTATCGGCCACGAGGAGCAGGTAATTATCGGTTATCGTATGGGCTGAAATAAAATTCCCATCGTGCAACCATACCAAAACCACCTCTGTAAGTCTTTCTACTGTTCCAACAATCACCAACACTAACACAGCTAGATGAGAAAATACCTACGAAATAGTCATGTAAATTAATTAATTAACAGCAACAGAATGGGTGTAAGAAAATATAGAAAAATATTGTGTTTAAACCCCCAACTGCTAGAAAGCAATGTTATAAACAAACTGAGGGCTGTGATGTTGGATGTTACAGTGACTGTTATAAATACATATACAGATCCCACTGCTCTGGTTGTAAATTGCAATATATATTGTCTAGTTTAAAGTATCGCAGTATATTAAACCATAACCCCTGTACCATGATACATATTGTATCGCCAGATTCTTGCCAATACATAGCCCTAACTAACAGATTGTAATTCTAAGTGTCTGACAACATTATGGAAAGGATCCCTCTAGCAATAGACTTTTTGTTTAACTAGAAACAGCTTTTATATCGCTATCACTATGCCATGTCATATAACCTTGCAGTTAATTGTAAAACACACTTAATTCAAAACAGATGCAAAATGAAACTTACCAAAACCATCTTCATTAGTTTTTCCACAGTTTTTCTAACAATCTCCAGCTCTGGGTTGGTCAAAATAAATCCTTAATCCACTTACGAAGACGAGGAAAACAGCAGCTTCAGTCTCAAAAAGCCAACCGTTGCACACAGAGAGACTCACATGCACTAACTCCCCTATATCTTTACACAGCAAATAGTTGTTTGCTGCTATAGGATGTTCTAAATCTCATATATATGACCTTGAAAATATTTGTCCTACTTTTAAATACTGACAATCTTTCCCCCTTCATCTATAGTCAAACTATTGGAGAAGATAAGTTCACACTAAGGCAATAACCCATTATGAGGGATCACAAGTAGATATTGCTTTATTTTAAGGAGTGATATGCCAGTAAGGGAACCATTTATAGACACTGAATAATGAATAAATAAAAGATGACAGGAAACTTTGAGAACTTTTACTTCTGCAATTGCTAAATTCAGTTGGAACTAATATGATTAAAATATGTCAAGCTTTTAATGGCCTACAAAGAGTGTTAAACTCCAAAACTGATCGTTATACCATCATTTTAAGTTCTCCCAATATAAAATCCATTATAAGTAGCCACATCTTATTAAGAAACAATACGATATATTAATATACCGTCTGAAATCAATACGTCACAGTATGTCTTCTGTTTAGGGTGGATTTTTCCTTTAATTGTACCCAACTAAACATAATGACCTTGATGTGTGTGTTCTGCTTTGTGTTGGGTTGCAGAACACCATGGGTAATACAGAGTGTGTGGTGGCGCAGAAGCGGCTGGCCCGCTTCCGTCCCGAGGAGCGGTCCGCGGTTGAGGGGGTCTTCGACAGGCTCCAGGGCGGTGCTGGGGGCCCTTCAGGAGCCTCAGGGAAAACATCGGCAGGGAAGACTCTAACACTTGAGATGCTGCAGGTATAACTAGTATATAGACTGTATACAGGTGTCATTCTAACAGTTTAGCAGCTATGAGACATTAATACTCAATGCACAACCAGATTCAACTATTTTCACTCAGAAATATGCTTTGTTTCTTAGACTCTGACTGTATTTTATGCTCTTGTTTCACTGAGCACGTCCCTCTGTCCTGTATATTCTACCAGTACATCCGTCAGGGAAAGGCAGCGTCTGCCAGTTTGTTTAACTCCTCTTTTTGTCTCGCTCAGTCCTCGATGGGCAGCCTGGCACCAGACTCCATGGTGAGGAGGGTCTACCAGTGCATGTGTGGTATCGACCCTGGACTGGCGGCGCCCGCGGCCTCTGTGAAGTCCAGCACCTCCACTTCCACTTCCACCTCTGGAGTAGGTCGAGAGCAATTGGTCATCTTCCTAGCGGACACCCTGCGAGGTACTGCGGAAGAACGGGCTCCTCTAGTCCTGGCCATGTCTCAGCATGGAGGGGGTCCAGCAGCGGTTGTCACATGTGAGCAGGTAGCAGAGGTGAGTAGAGGGAAATTGGAATACTGTATCAGTTTATGTGGATTTTCTCTTCTACTACTTGTCACAACCCTTTTTTCCCTTTCACCTCTGCTTCTTCCGTCTCTCCTTTCTGACACCCTACTCTGGCTCTTTTCCCTTTCTCCATAGTTCCTTAAGGACCTGATTTCGGCTGTAGTTCAGATTCTGGTCCACAGAGGGCGTCTGCAGGGCTGGAAGCCAGAGAGAATGGGTGATGGCTCCCTGGGTGTTAAACTCCTGGCTGAGCAGATGTGTTCTGAACTCAAACCCTCAGGTAAACAGGTGATTCGAAGGTTTTTTAGTATATTTATAGTAAGGAAATGTGACTATTGACTCTCCTCTCCTCCCCTCTCCTCTCCTCCCCTCCCCTCTCCTCTCCTCCCCCCTCCTCTCCTCTCCTTGTTTTACTCCTCAGATCAGGGAGGTTGTGATGTTTCCTGTCTGGAGGACTGGGTCTTTAGGGTGTCCCAGGTATCTTTGTACCTGGAGATGCTGGTAGCTGAGGGCCTAAACTTGTCCCTGAGCGGCCGGCCGGCCCCCACCCTGCTACCCCCCTGCAGGGAGGCGCCCTGGAAAGAGCTGATGTGTCTGCTGGATCTTCCCACTCTCATGTTTCTGGCACCGCAGGTCAGAATACAACTGTATTTCACTGTATTTAGACATTTGCTATAGCGCCACCATCAGGAGAACTGTCCCCATGTTTCAGTAGACACATACTAAAACGTACTGCTGTGCAATTTTTTTGACTTTTTTATTGAAGACAGTTTCAGTTGCAAGAAGAAAGAAAGAAAAACAGTCAGAAAGAAAGAGAGAAGCAAGAAAAAAATAAACAGCAATACCAAAAGGCTTGCGGTCCAAAATGCTCAGTGGTCTTATAATACTGCTCCCTGCCTACCCCATTACTGACACAAAAAGCATGTGTTACCACTACCTCACATACTGAGCAGATATTTATAAGCTCCTCTTACAGACTTCTTTAGATGAGTAAGTGTTTCATGTTTGATTTGATTAAAAAGCATTTGAACATGGAGGAATAATGAACAAGTATCTAAGTAGGCTTGTGTATTGGCAAGGATATGGCGATGCGATTCAATATATGGCCATATATTGCAATTTTGGAAAACACCACCATATGCATAAAGTCAAAAAGTGTTTTTTTTTATTCAACCAGAACAGTGGGATCTGCATTTGTATATATTACAGTCCCTGTAACATCCAACATCATATCCCTCAGTTTACTTTTACACGTTTACAGCCCTGCTATCAAATGGGTTGGGGTTTTAAACACAAAAATTGATACAGTGTTTTATTTCGGCTGTGTGGATTCATCCTGCTTTGTGTCGGCTCAGGCTGTTGGTGGCGGCACGATGATGTGGGAAATATTTTCTTGACACCTGAAATTAACTGAGCATCGTTTAAATGCCCCAGTCATCAGCAATAAATCAGAAAGAATTACGTTAAAGTTTTGCTGTCCAGCCAAATTATTTGTAGGCAGAATGTTGTATGTGTGGCAGTTCTTTGTTTAAGTCATTTCTCTTCATAAAAATGTTAAAAAATTGGAGTGTTAAAAACTTGACCTTTGACCCTTATTCGGAATTTAAGGTACTCCGCCTTTGCAATGTCTGCACAATAATAAGGGGTCCTGCCAAGGCATTAACTTCAATTTAATTGATCACTATCTGAAATGATTCTATATCATTTATTTATATAAAAAATATATATTTGAAGGTCACGAAGGTGCATTACCAACTCAGTAGTAGTGAACTACATGTAATTAAACTAGTAGTGGCTGCGTAACGAGGCAGCACCGGGCCCCAATGCAAGATGATTAAAGTGGGCCTTCCTATTACAATCAGACACGATGATGTAATGTCAGTGGAAAATTAAAGAAGTGAATACAGCTGCACAGCTGACACCTAAATTAAATGAAAACAGATAGCCGTGCTATAGAACAGTGGTTCCAAACCTTTTTCATTGAATAAACTGATGACCTCTGATAAACTATGAACCCAAACAGTGGATGCAATTACAGCAGGACATTTGTGAATATTTTTTTTATTTCCTGTAAATATTTTTGTTTTCCTGATTTTTTTAGTAACTTATACAATTCTTCATCTGTATTATGTATTTTCTTTTCTTTTTTTGTTTGTTTTAACAATCATATATGCTTCATAGGCTTTTTTTTCAACAAATAGTGTTTTCTTCTCCCTTTTCTAATGCCGGGTGAGGTTGTTCAGCAGAAACTGAAAGTGATAGCTTGTGTTCAGGGTCTTAAATAATAATCTAAATATAAAAAAAAGAATTCATTTAGTTGTCTTTATAGAGATTAAAACGCACCTCACACATATGAAACCATGATCCCATTAGTGACGAAACACAGGGACACATGAAAAATGATGATCAGTGACGTTGCACCACATTGATATTACTGACAAAAGGTTTCATGCATTTCAGGCATTATAAACACAAAACACAACTGTGTAGATTGATTATTATACAATCAGGGGGTTAGCTCACTGACTACTATCGCATATTTTGATTGATTGAATTGTAAATTGATTGGCATATGATGTCGGTTCAACTAATGTCAGTCAAGATTATAGCAGAGGTGCAGATACTAGTGGTCTGTTATGGGCCCTGGACTGCTGTGGGCCCGTATGCTACTGCATAGTATTTGCTGTATCTTTCTGGTAGGTCAAATACATTCATATTTGAATAGTGATCCAAGTAACGTCACTTTGATCTACAGATTTTCTCTAAAAAACAACAAAATTGACTCAAGACATTTGTCCACATGAAAAAAGATCTTTAATGTTCCAAATATGACAATAACTCACTTTAGACCAGAATTTTTCCTTTCCTCCCTTTGCCTTTGCATGGCAGTGTATGTTTTATTTGTATAACAGGAACCAAAAGCACAGAGAGTCAGGTAGAATGGTATGAACTAGAAACCCAGTAAATCTGGTGGAAAAAGGAAGAACAGGTTTTTCCATCATATATGTTGAGCAGTATTGTGATCAGTTCCACCTGCCTTATTGTCATCTAGTTTTATTATAGCTTCAGGCAGGTCATCTCGTCACTATGATGCCCTCAAACACGTCATAAAACACAAACCATTGGCTATGCACATAATTAATCAAGTCATAATATAAATGTTTCTCCCATAACTTGACAATGGTTGTGCCGCCAACATCATTATTATCAGATGAAACGTACATACCATGTTTGTGACTCATTTTTATTAAGACCAGTTACAGTAAGCCCTACCCCTGTTACCTTCAGAGTCACTGGTTGCTGGCCTGTCATAAATCTTCACGTTAAGCAGGGCAGCGTGATCCAGTATGACACTTTGTCTGAGGTATTACTTGAGAGTTTTGTTAAATTTGGTTTGTTTATGTTTGTTATTGTGAAATATTACCTGAAAGCTGTCTGCCTATGTTTGAAAGAAAGTAAAAAGCACACAGCAGCGGCTGTCTAGATCAGACATCCCACAATGTTTCACAATAAAAGACAAAAGGCAGACATCGTCCAGTATAAGTCCAGTATATTCTGCTGTAACTTGTTGGTTAATATCGATAATTCAGTTAGTTTGATAATGAATTTACCGTTGATTAATCTGTTAAATTAATGATAAGGAATGGGTCATGTAAATGATCACTTTTAATACATGCTGGCTGATTAGACCTCTCCTGCAGCGGTCTGTGGGGGCTAGCTGGCTAACAACCCCACAGCTTCTTAATTCTGAAAACATTGGAGTACATTTCCAATTCCCCTTTACCCTTTCTAATCTTTATGAAATTGTATGCCGTTTGGTTATCTCACTTAATTGCGAGCACAGCACTGCCTAACTCCATCCCAAGTAGAGTCCTAATCAGCCAGAATACCTGAAAACACATGCAGGTATGGAACGAAATAACCCAGTACAAAGTAGTATGGAAACTTCTCCAGTCAAATGATACCTGCATTCAATCTTTTTGTACCCAGATCGAGAAAAAAAATACTATTTATATGGTATATATTTGCTCGCAGCCAATCACTGCAAAATGCAACGTGTGAATGGCCCATTGCAGCAGCTACACTTAGCAACAAGCAGCTACAGTCTGTGGTGGTGAAGTGGAAGTGAAGGAGTATTTGACGGAGTTAGCAGTTCAGCATGCCAAGATGGCTGTGGGGAGGAGCAGTGGCATTTTACGCAACTGAATGCTTCCATTCACATTTTGGGTATATAATTAAGCAGAAGAAAAAAGCATCGAATGAAGTACTCTATTGGTAGCCCTTTCAGGGTACTGGTATTAGTACTACAATTGTAATTTTTTAAGCAATACTATTATATTATTTAAAAACTCTCTGTTCATCTCTCCAGTTGCCAGACAGCTATAGCGCCCCCTGGAGACTCATGTTTTCCACGCGGCTGCATGGGGAGAGCTTCACCAGGATGGTGGCTGGACTAATGAAGCGTGGGCCCACCCTGCTGCTTATCAGAGACACAAAGGGACATGTTTTTGGGGGCTTCGCCTCCCATGCCTGGGAGGTCAAACCCCAGTTCCAGGGTGAGAGATGGGACTAGCTCTTTCATGTTGTATGACTTATAGACCTAATTTGCTATTTGATGGATGCCATCTCTAGTTTATCAGCTGCCTTCAATGATTCTCCAGAACACACACTAACATTAGCCTACATGACTTGCATTTTAGCAAGTCAATCAATGCTGCACGCATTTGAAATTCTATGCTAGGTGCTAAATGTATATCAATAATAATATACAATGTTATAGTGTAGTTTTAGTTTTGATTATTGTCATTATTGGTATAACTAATGAGATAGGCTTCCTTTAGCACAACATGTAACCAGTGACAGCTGGAGCCGTGGAGCTACCATAGTATATTAGCAACTAAAAGTGAAGACTGCGTTAGCCTTAGGGTTAAGCTTTGTACATTCAGCTTTGGCTTGAAGTGTCATCATTGTATCTTTCCTATAGAGTGCTACAGGGAGGACATATTTTATGTTCCATAACAAAAATCACTGGGTTTATTTTTAGGCATCTAGCCAAAAACCTGTTGACTTTGACACGAGGGAACTTCAGTTCCGGGTTTTAGGATTACATTTAGGTGCATCAGTAAACAAGCGTGCATATCATCAGTGCACTGGAACTGAAACATGAGAAATGAAGAATAAAGACTACATTTTCATGTATCCAACATTTCTGTAATACTCTGATTGTGTGGCATCACTAAAACTGATCTTTGTGCTAACAACAATATTGTAGATCACCAATGTACCTTAGGTCAGTGGTACTCAAATGGCCCCCCTCCATAAGATTCTTTTCAAGGCACCCCACTTTTAGCAGGCAGGTTCAATTGTATCAGACTGTAGGATAACAGATAACCTTTAATTTTGTGCTGTCTTTGTAAAAGTAAACAAATAAAAATCAAATAAAGGCTGTATTTAAGCTGTATTAAAGTTACATTTTTCCATTGCATGCTATGGTCATGATTTGCCATCGGTAACGAGTAACTGCTTATTATTTTTGCTTATTTTGATACATTTAAAAATCCAAACATAAAAATGTAGTTCATGTAAATGCTACCTTATTCTTCAATGTTGGAAAAAATCCAACCGCCGGGGTGCTGCAGTAGCCACTTTGGGAACTACTGCCTGAGGTATTAAGACTTACGGCTGATTTAAAATGTAACAGCAGTTGAACTGGTCGTGAAACTGTTGATTCAGTTCTGCTGAATGAAGAACAGGGAGATTTGTCCAAATAACTCGTATCACATGATGACAAAGCTTCACAGACTCCACATTGGAATAAATGTGTTGTCTCAAACAGATAACAGGGAATCCACAGTGTTGTACAGTACTGTCCTGTTGGCATGGGCCACACCACAGATGAAGACTAATATTAAAGCGCTGATAAAAGAGACACATTGAGGAAGTAATACTACTTGTTTGAATAGTGTGGGCTGTCACTTGATTTTTCACTCAGATCTTCATCATTTGTATATTTGTGTGTGTGCAGGTGACTCCAGATGCTTCCTGTTCACTGTGTTCCCCAGACTGAGAGTTTATACAGCAACAGGATACAACCAACACTTCATGTACCTCAACCAGAATCAGCAGACCATGCCCAACGGACTGGTGAGACCACACTAGTTCAGCAGAGGGGAACTTTAAGTCCACATAGATAAAATTAAATTTCCACATAGAGCTTAAATAGGGTTGATAGGGGTGCATCATTATAGTACAATGACATTATAGTAATAAAAAATATGTAACAAGTCTATTTAGTTTTTAATTTCTTATATACAGTATTGTTTATATTATTTAGAGGCCCTAATTTCCAGTGAACAAACAAGGTACTGTTTGACCAATTAGTGTTGCAATAATCATCTAAAACAGCACCATACAGCTAGCCGGTCTTCTTCTTAGAAGTTGGTGGAGACCAAAACAGAGCTAAAAAACCCTAAAAACAGACTTATCACAACTCTTATTACATGCGTGTCTTCATTCTTTTCGTGTCTCTTATTTCATATGGTCATATTTTCCGGTCCTCATCAGGGCATGGGTGGTCAGCACGGCTACTTTGGTCTGTGGCTGGACAGTGAATTTGGCCATGGTCACAGCCGTGCGCGGCCCAAGTGCACCACCTACGGTAGTCCTCAGCTCTCTGGAGAGGAAGACTTCACCCTGGACTCAATGGAAGTGTGGGTGGTCGGAAAACCCCCAGAACCAGAGGAGGTCAGAGTACTTGCTCTTCTATTCTCTCTGGCTTTTTAAAAAACTTTATTTGATAGCTGACAATAGAGGCAGACAGGAAACAAGAGGAGAGGAGAGTACGACATGCAGCAAAGGTCCCTGGCTGCAGTCAAACCCCGTACATTGAAGTTATGTGGTATGCTAACTATTCAGCAAGATACCTATCCCAATTCTCTATGTATTCTGAGGATGTCAAGGAAGATCCATGTTGTTTTCCAATACGATCTTGCTTGATATAATTCAACACATTACACAGGGAGAAACTCACAACCACAGGCTCAAACTGTATACAAGTGGCTAGTGCTGCTACAGTGGGGTACACACACGAAGAAAACAGCACGGCCATCTGCTGGGTAGTCAGACACTCACAGGATCTGGAGGAGCTGTGGGAATGAAAGGGAAAGACAGACAGATGTAGGTGCAGCCACAGGCGGAGCATTTTTATGCCTTTTCTGTAGTATACAGGCTGGAGTAAGTCTTTCAGGTCTTAATCTTTTTTTTAAATATTAAATGATGCTGCATTCAAGTGCTCCATTAGAGGGTGTTTGAAATACACTGAAAGCCACTACAAAGGACCATTCTTAAGTCCGACCCCTTTTTGCTCTGTGCTCCAGTAACAGTGGAGCAAGCCATTATCAGAAACTCAGTCAGCTTACCTCTTTTCTGTACCATATGCTATGCGTTAGGCTCGTCTATATTGAAAAGAAAACCACCTTTTGAAGATGGTTAAAGGACCAGTGTGTCAGATTTATTGGCATTTAGCTACTGTAGAAACATGGTGGTCCAACATGGCAGCCTCCGTAGAAGAAGACCTGCTCCCTAAGTGTAACATGCCATTCTAAAGGTAACAAAAACACAACGATTCCTATATTCAGGTGACTATACACTAATAAAAACATACCATGAATATTATTTCTATTTTCTTGCCAATTAGATCCTCCTAAATGGTACACACATCCTGTTAAGAGATAAAAACGACATAAGGTCACATTTTTAGAGTTAGCTAATGTTAGCAAAACAATAGCAAACTAATGATTGATGTAAATTAGCTAGATAATTAGCAATCATTTTGCTAACATTGACTTTGTGATTTAACTAGCAAGCTAACAATTAATGTAGATTAGCTAGCTAGTTAGCTAGCGTTTGTTAAAATTCGCTCACTTAAAATGTGACTATATGTCGCTTTTATCTTTTAACCATCTTCAAAATGTGGTTGTGTTTTCAACATAGTTTAGCCTTGCACATAACATATCTAAGTACAGGAAAGGAGAAAGCTGACAAAGGTTCTGTCTGAGACTTGCTCTACTGTTATTGGAGCACAGAGCAAAAAGGGGCGGGACCTAGGAAGGGTCAATTATAACAAAATTTGACACCCGTTTTTTTTTAGAATTTGGTCAAAGGATGAATGCATGCGCATCAGGCATCAGGCATGTAATTAGCTGTACCAACTGTACCACAAATAGAGAACCTCATTTGCATCCTAGCTTTTTTACATAATACAGCTGTTTCCTTTATAATATGAAGAAATAAAGCCATGATATTTCTGTATGTTTTGTGTTTCAGGGTGAGGAGGGGGAGGGCAAGAGGAGCGTCCTGGATGTAGATCCAGAGGTCCAGGCGATGATGGAGATGGCAGGGAAGACTCTGCACAGTCAGGGCCTCAGGGAGCCAGAGGAGGACCAGGAGCAGTGAGGGGCAACAACGGACATACAAAACGCTATTACCTTATTGAGGCTCCCGGTCTGCGGGGTACTGACACAAGCTGGGATTTTATCATCTGACATAGCTGAGTGACTTTCAGACATGTCTCTAATACAAAGTGATATCAGGTTTCTCTTAATGACACACAACAATACAGCCATGCTCATGTCTACACAGATCAGATCGTAAAGATGGTGCTGGCTATGGAAGACACAACATAAACCAGACTAACAAAGCCTAAACTAGGTCTAAAGGCAGCTCATAAGTGCTCTTTACAGTCTGATTGGACCCTTTCTCTCACACCCACACACACACATACAAAGTGATAAATGTTTCATGGGTGTGTTCACACTTTAAATCAAGCGGCACTGGTGATAGGAGAAAACTTTTTTTTTAATGATTTTTCAAGAAATAACACACAGGGAAATCAGCCTCTTTGTCAGTCGGTAGCCTCAGTCAACCAGAATGCAATGCATCCAAATCATCACTATTGAAATCACTCACTGAATTATTAGGTTGAGGAAAGGGAGCACAACAGAACAGTAAGCTACACCATTAATAGTTATGTATAACAGTAAAATAAAACACAGAATTATCCTGAAGGTCCTCTTAAACTCATTTCAGAAAAGTATAACTGTGAATTGCTGTGTGACAAGTTATTTTATTGCTACAGTATTGATAAACCCTCAGGTTTAGGGCACATAATCTGACATGAGCCTGTTTCCGTCTCTGTAGCTGCTTCAGCGTCTGAGCCATCACATTTATGTGTGATCCTTCGTAAGTGGTTTACCATTCAGGGAATTTCTCGAATACAAGAGGATACAAGAGGAAAAAACGTCTTGAGTCCGAGACCGAGACTGGACTTGAGTACTACAGCACTGCATTCTAATACTGTTTGGTTCAAGTTCCATTGAAGCCTATGGGAGATGCACAGAGAAGCACACTAAAACATATCTACATCATATGACCTTTGATGCGTTTGAAGAAATGCCTCTACTAAGAAGAACACATTTCTGCATTTGTTTATTCACCCTGGTTAGCTGGTTATCGGTATACTTCACTAGGTATTTGCATGGCGAGTCAAATTAAAGATACAACAGATACAACAGCCATGTTGAACCACAATGTTTCTACTGTAGCCCAAAAGGGACAAATTAAATACAGATCACCGTTGTTTCCCCTGTATGCTTTGAAATGGAGGATGAAGAGAGTGAGTTGCAATCTGCAACTACACTGCCAGATGCCACTAAATCCTACACACTGGTCCTTTAAACTGCTTTCATAAGGGTCTTAAAAAGGTCTCAAAAAGTCTCAAATTGAACCATTTGAAACCTGCAGAAACCCTGAATATAGTGTTTGAAGTTGATTTTCTGTGTGTGTGTGTGTGTAGTAATAATAATAATAATAATAATAATACATTTTATTTAAAGGCGCCTCTCTGGGCACTCGAGGAACACTGTACAATACATAAAATAAGCAGTAA
>NW_023339762.1:1660327-1666329 GCF_004916995.1 Morone saxatilis | reverse complement strand
TGAATTGAATTGAATTGAATGGACAAACCAAACAGTGGCTCTACATAGGGCACATTTTTTTTGCAAGTTTCACAGCCACCGTAGTTTCATACACGCAAGGGGTTTCAGTAGGTTGCAATCTGCAATCTCACCACTAGATGGCAAATCCTACACACTGGACCTTTAATTCTTTTTTATTTGCTGTTCTGAGGATTCTTATTTAAACTTTTTCAGAACAGTTCTCAATCTTTTCACATGTCACAGACCCCCTACAGTTTTATTATCAGATTCTAAATCAGTGGTTCCCAATCTTTCTTCACAGAATTAAATGTGATGCTGAGATACAGGCCTGCGGTGTATATTTTTTACACTTTCTGACACCCCTTAAAATCAAGAAGGCCTCACGACCCCTTGTGAAGCTTTGGTGAACCCTAATGGGGGTCCCGACCCCCAGGTTGGGAATCACTGGAGTATGTATACACATCTGCCACCCCAGTTTGGTGTAAAACATTGTCAAATTTAGCAAATGTCAGTTCATGTAATAATCTGTTTTGGGCACATTTTAGACTTTGTATTTGCAAAAATGAAGATTTGGAAATAAAACAATGTATTGATTTCTAATGCCACCTTAAGATATTTCCATTCAGTGCTTTACTAATGTGCCACGATATCTTAATTTGGGGGCTTTTCCAAGCAAATACTGATGATTGCAATTAAATCAGTGTATATTTCTGCCACCCCTTTAAATCTCCATGCCACTCTGGACACCCCATGAATAGATCCGCCCCTGGATGGTACTACTTTTAGTGAAATATAGGACATTCCACTGTTAAACCGCCACGATTACAGATCAGAGTTAAAAACACACTCTTCTGTCCCTCTCACTGTGTAAGTGGGACTGTCCTCAGAGGATGAACAGGACCTTGTGCACACTGTGAGAAACGGCTGTCTAACACATGTTGATGGATTGTGTTTACAGAGAGAGCGGACTGTGTCCCACATGCAGTAAAAAAACAAATAAAAAAACAAATAACTCAATAAAGATGAGTCCAAACCATTTATTGTGAAAAAACTAGCTGTTCATCCGCACAGTGGCAGCTCATAACCCGATGCCACTTGCACAGTGTAGTTTGCATAGATACCGTCCTTGCTTCCGGCCTTTTTTTTTTTTTTTTTTAAAACTTGCAGGCTATGCCTATAATGCAAGTTAACTTTTACTTCCTTGTACACACAGATAGAGGAACTGACCGTTTTGCGGCTGGCCTTTTTGTCAACACTCTACATCCTCTCCGGCTTCATTTCATAACCTTCAAATCATGATCAGATAGAAAACGAGCGCCAACGTTGCGGAGCTGAACAGAGTCGATTTCACTTGTAAGGTAAGTCTTTTACTTTCTTACAATGTGTTTTTGTTGTTTGAGTCCGTGATAAAGTGGCTGTGGTGTAACAGTAAAGTGAGAAGAGGGGAAATCCGCTTTTTACTGGCAGCCTGTGTGCTGGGCTGCAGAGGATGAGTCTGACCAGGCGGCTCTGTGCAGCTCTCAGCATGGAGTCCGTCCCGTTCCACACCTGTTCCACCGGCTCCACACCGGTTCCATCGGTTCCACACCGGCTCCAACTGCACACACAGCTGCCGGTTCAATGCTCCACCTGCCAGCTATTCTCTTATGTGGTAGCCGAGTAATGAAGAGGCCTATTTGGTGCTCATTGGGGTGATTAGGAACCATTTCAGAGCTCATAAATAAGGAAAAAGTTACCCAAACCAAGTTCACAAGCAGCTCTCTGCATCCTTGTGTGCCCACACTTACATAGAACTTTTTTAGTTTTTATAGTTTTAACATAAAGGGCTTATGTTGAGTAGCCCACATGTTGCTTAATTTGTAATAAAATGTCACAATACTAATACTAAAACTTATTATTTTAAAAAGTCAATTTTAAAGTTCTGCTACAGATCCAACCTTTATGAAGGTTCACATGGTCAATTTTTGTAGAAACTGGAAACAAGAAGGTGATAATTTAATTTTATGCTAATTTTAGAGGCTGCAGTTTGCTGTTATGCTGAGATCTTTTTCTATCTGTATTGATAGAAAAGTATTAGACAAAACATTAGGGGTGCTTGGTGCTCATTACGACGGTTTGTAACCATTTGAAAGCTCATGAATAAGGAAAAAGTTACCCTAACCGAGTTCACAAGCAGCTCTCTGCACCCTTTTGTCACCAGAGTTACAGAGAACATTTGTATTGTTTATGGTTTCAACAAAAAGGGCATATATTGAGCCTATATGTAGCACCATTTTGCTTGATTTGTGATAAAACTTAACAATATTCTTGAATTGATTAAGTCCATTTAACAGTTCTGTGACAAATTCTACCTTTATAAAGGTTAACATGTTTAGTTTCTGTGGAAAAACTGTTGTAGAAAGGTGCTTCATGGTCAATTCGGAGGCTGCAGTTTGCTGTTTAGATGTTGCGCAGAGATCTTTTTTATCTGTATTGATAGAAAGGGATTGGACAAAACATTAGGGGTGCTTGACATGTCTCTGGAGCCTGACTTGATCCATTTGAGCATGGTGCTGTCAATAACAGTTTTGCAAAGGTTTTACAGCCACAGTCAGCACTAAAACCACCAACTGTGCTCCAAGTAACAGGAGACTTTTTCTGAGAAAGGTAGTCTAACAGTGCTGTTTGGTATTGCTAACAAACAAGGAACTCTGAATGTCTAAATAGTTAGCTAAAAATTAACAGTGGTCATTTTTAAATGTTTTCATGTCCTTAACTAATGAAAACAGTAAATGGTAAATGGACTGTACTTATATAGCGCCTTTCTAGTCTTTCAACCACTCAAAGTGCTTTAACACTACATGCCACATTCACCCATCCGCACACATTCATACAGTGATAGCAGTGAGGGACTGTTCACCCCAAAATATTATTCTTACTCTTATAATAATCTTACCTGTAGTGCTTTTTATCTGTCTAGATTGTTTTGATGTGAGTTTTGGAGGTATCAGCCGTAGAGATGTCAAACTTCTCTCCAATATTATGAAACTAGATGGCACTCGGCTTGTGAGCAGTTTCATGTAGGAACTATTTCTGCTTTAAATATAAAAAGTATATTTTTGTGTTTGGGGTGAACTGTCACTTTAAAGCTATTATATGGAACATTTCCACATTAAAATGTCTATAAACTCTAGAGCTATCTTCTATATGTAGTTGATTCAATCAATACTCTATAATCACTAAACAGTGTATAAACTCTAGCTCTATGTTCTATATGTAGTTTGAATTCAATTAATAATCTATAATCATTAAAACGCTGTAATTAAACTCTAGCTCTATGTTCTATATGTAGTTGATTCCAATCAATTAATCTATAATCCATAACGTGTAATAAACTCTAGCTCTATGTTCCTATATGTAGTTAAAGTTGTGTTACTGACATTATCCCAAATGTTTCAAACAAATGTTCAAAACTCATTCGATATCTGTCAATTTTAATTCAGGGTACGCTGCGTTTCCAAGTCCTTGTCAGTGGCGTCGTAATCCCGCTTTGTGTCCTGCGTCAGCGTTTGTGGTTGTCGTCAGAAGCTGTCCTACATTGACTTTTTATCCAGTCTGAAGCCACATTTTTGACCAATCCATGTTTAGGGGCTTGGTGCTTTTAACTCCTAGATTTGAACCGGAATGACGATTTAGTCATCGGATCGTCTGGATCTTAAAGCTGCAAGTTGGTAAATTTTATATAATAATAACTTTTTGTCATATCCTGCTGAAACTTTCACTATATCCTGACAGTAGTTACATGAGACAGATAGTTGTGTGAAACAATCAGGCTCCTCCAAGTGCTCCTAATGGCATTTGCAAGAATCCACCGGGCCTGAACGAAAACAACCAATCAGAACTGAGAATGATAATAGACACTTTGGGTTGGAAGCTTGTAGATAATTGTAGAGTCCCAAAGTGTCTCTATGTGACGCTCTGGGAATGAGACTCAACAGTCACCCATCTCTTTCACCTCTGATTGGTTGTCTAGCGTATCTTGCAGTGAGGCACGTTTTCACGACTCTTTAACAACTTCGGAGAACAATATCTGTCTCTTTAGCTGTGTGTGTTTGATTTTCTTTGCCAGCTAGTTTTTGATTTTGTCTGCCATTTGGTGCTGGGTGGGTCATTTTTTAGCTAAAAACAGATGTTGAGTGCTGAGAGTAAATGTGTTGTAAAAACAAGAAATGGTGGCTAAAAGGCAAAAAAAAAAAACATGCACAGAGTACAGAGTTGGGAAATGCTGTTGTGGCTTTACTAGCAAGCCTTTCACATTACTCATTATATTAAGTGTTAATGCAAAATGAGTTAGCACACCTAATCTGTAAGCATGTTCTTTTGATTAATTTTTCTGTGTGTGTGTGTGTGTGTGTGTGTGTGTTGTTTCTATTTTTGCTGTGACAGAAAGACTATTATGATTTTGGTTTGTGAATGTGCAGGACTACGTGCAACCCAGCTCTCTTTTTGCCTTCATTTGCTTTAAGTTTCATCAAAATCCTGTTTCCACGAACATCTGTTTTGATTTGTAAATATTGAATATGTTAAACCTGTATTAAACACACAGCTTACTTTTGACATTAATCTAAAACCACATGAAAAGACGCTGTAGCAGAGCTGCAGTCAGTGACCTGTAGTGAAACTAAGTTTAACCTACATAAATATGAAAAAGTCATTGCTGGGCCACTCTTTTTCCGCTTTACTTTCACTACTGTCTAATCCATCCCTCTGGCCTTTTCACATTTAAGCAGCGAGAACTTTTCTGCCTCTGTCACATTTGTATCTCATGCAAGAATGCAGTTGACTATGCGATTGTTCCGTTTAACACCCAGTGCAGGCACTGAACTTCCCATGAAATTTGATCTTAACCAGCTGGTAGGTGTGTGTTTGCGTGTATACACAAGCATTCCTTTGGTGTATATTGGTGAGTGATATCGTGTATTCTGTGTTGGCACAGCATTGGTGTTACGTATCGCTGGTGCATCAGTATAAAGACATTTGTTAGTATAAGCAGTGCAGTGATCAGGGACTGTCCCTTCACAGGGGTAAAGGTTTCAGCTAGGAAAATGGGGAGGGGGGGGGGTTGTGTGATAATGTCAGTTAATCATTAATTTTACTTTAGAACACTGAAGAACACTTTCTAGTTTTAATGCTGCATGTTTTTTTTATATATGCATTAGCATTAGTGCAGATGAAGGAAACATATGTGGTTTCACATTTGTCAATATTAGGCAAGAAATTAATCTGCACATAAAGATATGCTGTCCTTTCTTTTATATCATTTTAAAATAATAAACAATAACTTTGTTTTAGAAATTGTTTCTGGACCACACACACACACAGATGCTATGTATATTTGCAGTTCAGTGTCTTGCTCAAGGATACTTCGACTCGTGGCAAGGAGGAGCCGGGGATCAAACACCAAAACCTTCCGATTGGGGGACGACCCACTCTGCCTCTGAGCCACAGCCACCCGTTATTTCTCTTCTCTCTATCAGTGTATAATCAAAAATGGACTCTGTGACGCCACCCATAGGTTTCTGTAGAGCCATGAGAAGGGTCCAACTGCAGTCCTCCCTCCTGAAGACCCTAGTTCTGTGAGCCAATGGGGTCTGAGCATGAGTAGTAGACTTCCTTATGGATTAAGCTGAGTAAACTTTAACTTATATCACCTCAGGAGTCCACCAAATTCTGGATTTTTTAACAAGTTTTTGGCAGGAAATTAGCAATTCAGTTGCTGAATCTCGCTCATATTAGATCTACAAGGCCTACTTTAAAAGTTTGGTGAGACTTCCGTGAAGCATGGGCACAACTGCACTACTGATGTTATGGTTTAAAGAGTGACCGTGTTAACCGGTGACTAGTCTCATTACTCACAGTGACAGCAGCTGTTGAAAACACCAACAGAGCTCTTGAAATAAATGTTCAATATTTGTCTGGAGGAATTTGACTCTATCATACAGGTGAATTCAGTTTGTTTCCCA
>NW_023339762.1:1641621-1660302 GCF_004916995.1 Morone saxatilis | reverse complement strand
CCCAAAATTAAAAGAATTAAAGACTTTATGAGAGGTGAAAGAGTCATAGCTAGAGCAGTCTCTCTCATCTCTCATCTCTCTCTCATCTCCTCTCCTCTCTCTTCTCTCTCTCTGTCTCCTCATCCCAACTGGTCGAGGCAGACGACCACCACCTAGAGCCGAGGGTCTGTCCTACGGTTTACTGCCTGTTAAAGGCAGTTTTTACCCATTGCCCGTCGCCAATTGCATTGCCAATAGGTGGTACTGTTGAGGTCTCTGTAAATGTTAAAAGGAGTTCGGTCTAGACACTGCTCTATTTGAAAAGTGTCCTGAGATAACTCCTGTTATGAATTGCCATACAAAATTAAATTGGATTGAAATTGAACTTATGTAAATCGTTAAAGCTAGATATTAAAATTGATTAAGCCTCCTAAAGGCTTTTAGTTTAGGACAAGTAGGCTACGTGATTTTCAACAGCCTGCATTCACTACAAGCTGCTAGCCAAATCACCAATCATAAAACTTCAATATAATATCAAATATACATCATATATTTCATATAATGTTTGAGACTATATGAACGGACAAATTGCCTTACTTGAAAGAAAATACAATAATATCCTCCACCCAGCAGAGCGATAATACACTAGCATGAGAAGGCCGCTCGAAACATCCGGTTTAATAACATACATGGAGGGACTGCTCTACGTCCCTGCTCTCGTCCTGCTCTCGTCCACAATAACATGACATGCCACATAACAATGACATTCCAGTTTGCTTTCTACCATTTGCCTGAAATCTATGTGGAATGCAGCAGCTCTGTATATACCCTCCTTTTTCCCGTCCTGCGGCCCTTTGCTGTGTGTCATCCCCCCCCTCTCTGCCCCCCTTTCCTGTCTGTCTTCAGCTGTCACTATGATAAAGGCAATAAAAGCCCCCCAAAAATACTTTAAAGGGTGCTAATCAGCCTGTGGCCTTGAAGGGAGCTTTTTTTACATTTTGAGAAAAACTGTTTATACTATACTATATACTATATTACCCGACAGGGAAGGTCTAATGAATTTTTTTTTTGGAGATTGACTCATTAGAGACTAAAAGTCCAGATATCTCAGCCTCTGTTTTTTTTAGTTTCTTCCTCCTTCTTTTTTAATCTGTCATTTGTAATTCCCCCAACCTTATGGAAGTGCAATACTGATTGCTGGGAGCAGGGCCGCCCAGAGCCCTAGCTGCTAGGGGGGCAATTGTTTTGGACTAAAATAGTCACTGTTACTTTTCAAAATAACAACCTTAACCTTTTATTGATTATTTACTTAGTAAATGTAGCTTGTTTCATAATGAAAATTATATGAGTTATTTTTTTGGTATGCAATGTCAAAGGCTGCGTTCACACTGCGAGCCTAAGCTTCTTAATTCTGACTTATTACCCAGATCTGGTTTGTTTTGTTTGGCTGTTCACTGGTTATGAAGCTCACTGGCTGTTAAATTTGGCCAATCAGATTCCAGTGTGAACAGGTCACAGTCCTGAAGTGACCCGCATGAAGAATGTCAGTTTAGAGTGAGGGAAGAGTTGTGAATTCTGATACAACTGTTCACACTGAGGTCACGTTGCAAAGAATCAGACCTGTATCTGATTTGGACCACATATGAAAGTGTCTTGATTCAGAATTGAAACAATCAGATTACATGTGATTTGTGCTGTTCACACTGTGATGAAAAAAAAAAAACTGTCACATATTAGCAAAACAAAAAAAACTCACATTGGCCTGCAGTCTGAATGCGGCCAATAATGCAACACAGGCAGCCGACTAGATGAGCTGAGAAATGTACTGATCTAAACTAACTACTAGCTAATGTTGGAGTGAAAGTCCTTGCTATGCCAGGACCTGCACATAAATCATGATGCTAGAAAAGAAAGAAGAAGAAAAAGAGCGAGATGTCAAGGCTTTAGGGCCGAATAATAATGAAACCACCACCACCTGTGTGTATCATGGATGTATTAAGGAGAACTGGATATAGCATTTGGGACAGGCTCTGTTCATTTCTATGGAAGCTGGCCTATGAAGCCAGCTTCCAGGAACAGAGCCTATCTGCACGTGCTTCCGTATTGTGAGGCCTATAGAGGATGTGCACTAGATACTTTCGCCTGCTGAGCTGCTAACTTCCGTTTAGCCCCATTTCTGTGGACAGGCCTTCCTTGGAGTGTCCTTTAAGGCTTCCTATTGACTTTTTGGCCAGAAAAGGTGAGAAGTGTAAAATGCCTGTTAGTTGAATTGTAAGAGCTGTGGCTTATTTAGCGAGTAAGGCAGAAAAAAGAGATTGTAATTGAACAATGAAGCAATATCCTGTTGATACTGACAGGATTTGGGCTGCAACTAATGATTATTTTTTTATTACTGGATAACCTGCTGATATCTTTCTCGATCAATTGGTTAATTATTGGTCAAAAAAAAAATGTGTTGTTGTTGTGTCTTGTTTTATCTGACCAACAGTCCACACATGGAAGCAAATAATCAACATTTGAATCTTAACAAGCGACTGAAATGTTATCCCTAGTGAATACTCACTGTTGAAATTTAAACTATTCAGCTGCGTGTAAGTCAATACATAGTCCATAAATGTACTTGAGCTATAAAAGACTGATGCAAAGCAAAAATAGAGAAACTATGTATTGGGTATTGGCCACCCACTCATCAGAACGTTTGTGGGCGATGTCCGCTTCCTATTACTGCATGAGGAAGAATACAGACACAGTGACGAGAGGTTAATAGGTCATCAAACAGCTCAATTTGGGTCTGCAAGCAATTCTGTGAAATTTGCTCATTTCTGTAGCAGGAGTGGGATTTGAGGTGGTGTGGTAGTAAAGTAGACCTACATTAGGGATTTTGGCGTGTTTCTGAATCAGCTGTTTCGATGTATCAGGCAGAACTGAAGCGATTGATTAGTCAACTAGTTCATCATCTGTTCATTATTTCACGTATTCACTGGTCCCAACTTTTTAAATATGAAGATTTACTGTTCTTCTTAGGATCAGGAAAATCAATACATGAATCAATTATAAGGGTAAAGTCAGAGTAAGGGAAGAAATGTGGATGTATATGGCCCTGTGGGACCCAGGCTGAGCTCAAAACGGTGAGATATCACAAGAGCCTATGAATTCTTGGTTTAGGTGGGCCTGTTTTCCAAATCCCATATAAGGTATTAGAGTTGCCATGTTTGGGAGAAAACAAGGCTAGTTCCGTCATCTTGACTGCAATGACCCTGTGGTGAGTGGCAATGACAAGGAATGACAAGTCAAGAGTTCATTTAAGTGAGTTAGTGAATACATTACTCATTACATTACAAAATGTCAGTCTATTACAGGAAATGTATATTTGTGTTTGGCATACTTTTACGTTTCACACGTTTGACAGCTCGAAGCGTAGCAGAGTGCAGAGTCGGGCAGGCAGGAATTCATGCACTACTCCTGCAGGTTGGTCCATATGTTTACTGGACTGATCTCTAACAAGAGTACTTGTATAGGGGTGTTTATTGGCAAGAATCTGACGATACAATTAGATATGTTCTGATACCATTTTTTCCTTCCAAATACAGATTCCAATACCTAAACTTTGGTATTGGCCAATACCGAGTACCAATCGGAGACATGGGTTTTATATATTATTATTATTAGTATTTTTGCACATTACTAAGCCAATGATTGCTATCACTGTTGATGGCCTGGCTTAGGTAAAACCGTTTGTCAGAGTCAGAGTAGGCCAGGCCATGACTTCACTATCCTGGAAAAGAAAAACACATGCACATTTACTCGTTGATATCCGATCCGTGTTTCAGACAGTATCAGCATTGGAACAACTTTAGATATCATACCTGTCATATTACAGGGGTTAGATTCAATACACAGCTATATATTGCGATTGTTAAAAAAATAATAATTTTGGAAAAATTGTCTGCCTGTTGATCCTCTTAAATGTTACCAACTGGACCTTTAAACAACAAAAATAATGATGAAATAATGATGAAATATGATTTCAGCATTGTCATGTGGTAGCCCACACTGATCTCTGGATTCTGTGACTCCTTCAGGCTTAAAGTTCAGTATGATTTATCATGCTGCAGGGGAATCATCATACGTACGGCCATTGCAGGACCCTATAGATGAGTGACAGAAAGATCATTTTACTCTCAGGCTGCTGGCTATGTTTATTGTAAGGTACCAACCTGTTACGTGTTTATTTGACGAGTTAGTGGTTGCTAAGTAATATGATCCTCAGCTTGCACCTGGAACTGTATAACCATGTAGAGACAGTTTGTGGAGAGTTTATACCTCTAAAATCAGTTGCAACACTTGCAGACTCAGCTAAATGAAGGTGATTTGACTTTTCAAAATGTTGTCATCTTAATTTAGACGATGCCTTTCACACCGTCAGCGGTTGTTGGTAGTTGGCGGTCAATGAACGTCACTGTCTCTCCTGTCTCAGCTGCAGAGATGGCTTCTTGGGGGCAGCAGGGAGAGATGACGGAGTACAAGAAGATTCTGATCAAACGGGACATGGAGATGGGCGTGGTCATGACAGTGTTTCGGCAGAAGGCGGAGCGGCTCACTGTGCAGGTCATCATGGAGACCCGGCAGGTGGCATGGACACGCACCGCAGACAAGACCGATGGTGTCTGTAAGTATGTAATGTTTTTTCAAAACACACTGACAACATCTCTTCAACATTAAAACGGCTGGGCTGGTAAGGTTTTGCATAATTAATTGATTGAATTATTATATATATTAATATTATTATTAAAGCTTTTCTATAGGATGGCATTTCTTTCATACACTTTATGTTATATGCATGATGAACATAGTGATGATAAGATCTATCTTAGTTATTGATGACTAAATGTACCCTTCCTAAGTCCCGACCCTTTTGGAAACTCTGTAAACTTCCTCCTTTCCTGTACTTATGCTAGATATGCTATGTGCTAGGCTAATCTAAGTTGAAAAATGTAGTCACATCTTAAGTTAGCTACTGTTAACAATCTACTCTACATCAATCAAGTTTTGCCAACATTAGCTATTAGATGTAACAAGCTAGCTAACGACTGACTGAGCTAATCCTTTTCTAACTTTAGCTAACTTAAGTGACACTATGTAACTTTTATCTTTTCAGTATCTTCAAAATGTGGTTGTGTTACATAACATAGATTAGCCTAGCACATAGCATGTCTAAGTACAAGAAAGGAGAAAGTTTACTGAGGTTCTAAACCGAGACTTGCTCAGCTTATTGAAGCACAGTGTAAAAAGAGGCAGGACTTAGGAAGGGTCAATTTTGTATCTGACTGAACCCACTTGTAGTCCTTTAAAGGAGCCCTGTGGAGTGTTTTGCTCTAGGAATGCTGTAAAGCTTGCAGGCCCCAGGACACTCATGCACATGCATTAACATTGTTACAGTATAAAAGTAGAGTCATTTCCTTCCCCACATTGCTAGTAACAAACCTGTTTGCTCTGCCTCAGTGCCACAGCTGCCCCAACGTAGGATCTTCATAATGTGCATCAACACAATACATGTACAATAGGTGTTTGGCTTTGGCCTGTGGCCCACCACCAAGTGCCAGTTTTGGCCCACCATAGAAAAAAAAGTGGTTTATCTGGTTTGGATTCTATTTGTAAATATTTAGTGTGCATGCTTAAATAACCATGCCATACAAGACACTAACTGTAGAAGTGAAAGCTTAAGTGCTGAAAATGTGTGAAAGTGCAAAAAGAACCATTATACACCTATGAAACTGTTCATTGCTTGTGTTTTGTGATTCTGGCTACAGATGGAATGATGATTTAGAAACAGCAATTTGCCTCCCTCAAAAATAATAACGGGAAGAAATATGTGTGCTGTGTTTCAGTGGACCTGTTTGAGATCAGAGAGGTTCGTCCAGGGAGGAACTCCAAGGACTTTGAGCGCTTTAAAGATGGCAAGGACAAACACGATGAAAACACCTGCTTCACAATTTTCTACGGCTCACTGTTTGTTCTTAACACCCTCAGTCTAGGAGGTGAGGTCTTTATTTATATCTGGTTCTGGCCTTGTGTTCAAATCAGATCACATTTTTAATTAATCTTTGAATTTTCATTTAAAAGTGGATTTCTGTATCCGGCTGTTTTGAAGGCCAACAGCCGTGCCAACAATGCTGAATGAAAACCCTGAGTATGCTGATTTTTCACATTTTTAGTGAAAGAAATAATTCAATATTTTTTTTCTTTCTGTCACACAGAAAGATCAAAAGATTGACATCAATATCTGTGTGGATTAAGGGAGCTAGCCTGAAGAGCAAGCCGTTAGCCTAGCTTAGCATAAAGACTGGATGTAAGGGGAAAAGAGCTACCTTAGCTCTATCAAAAATAGACCTACCAACACCTCGGAAGCTGATGCCTTTACACAATTGTCTTATTTATTTAATCCTTACATAACAACAATCTGTGGTTTTGGAGGCAGTAACATGTTAAAACTATACAAAAGAATTTAGTCATCCGTCCAGCACATCTGTTCATGATCTCTCTGGCTATTGTGCCAGAGAGACAGTCAATGAGCAGACGTTTTAGATTTAGTCACCTTCCGTGGTGCCAACATGGTGACTAGTCTCCAGGATGCTGCCCACAGTCACTGTGTAGAAATAGTACACACTGTGTTAATCAGTCTTTAGAGTTGTTGGTTTGCATGTTTTGAAAATACCCAGCCTCAAGTATTTGTGCTAAGCTAGGCTAACCAAGTCCTAACTCCAACTCTGTAATTAGGCACTTTCACCAAACTGTTGACATATTCTCTTAAAAGATTTACATAAAATGAAAATGATTCTTTATCCAGGTTAGAGGCTATTGAGAGAGTATAGAGAGCTATTTAACACTTGTTTTAACAAACAAGATATTTCTTACAGCAGCTTTAACTTTTATTGGTAAAGCAGTTTCTCACCATTTTCTTAGATTTTCCTTATCATTATATCAGGTCTCACATATTCTCAAGTGACCCTTCCTAAGTCCCGCCCCTTTCTGCTCTGTGCTCCAATAACAGTTGAGTACGCCTTGGTCAGAACCTCAGTCAACTTCCTCTTTTCCCTTACTTAGATATGCTATGTGGTAGGCTAATCTATGTTAAAAGACAACCACATTTTGAAATTAGTTAAAGGAAAGTTAAAAGCAACATATATAGTCACAACTTAAAGGTTCATTCATAGGTATGTTTTCATAAGTTTATAATCAACTGAATATAGCGATTGTGTTTTTGTTACCTTAGAATGAGCTGTTTATATCTACTGCCATGTTGAACTGCCATGTTTCTACCTTAGCCCAGAAGGGACAAACCAAACACTGACTCCATATAGGGGCATTAGCGTTTTCGTGTGTTTTACAGCCACAGCAGTTTCTGCTTCACACTTGGAAAGGGAGGGTGAAACATTGGAGGTGCGACCTGAAACTACACCGCTAGATAACAAGCTAACCAGATAGCTAATTTACATCAATCGTTAGCTAACTAATTAATTAGTGTCTTGCTAACATTAGCTAGATGTGAATATATGTGTTGCTTTTTAACATAGACTAGCCTAGCACATAGCATATCTAAGTGAGGAAAGGAGAAAGTTGACTGAGGTTCCAAAATGAGTCTGTTCATTTATTTTTAACTTGTAATTTTTTATTTAATTTAAGTGCTATGGTGATACAGTATAGCTTATGTTCACATTTTCTGTTTATTGCACCTTTTGTTCCAGGAAGTGTGTTGAAATGTCAAACAACTCTACCTTGTGTGAACAAAGCAGCAGACCAGACCTGGCCATTCAGCACTTATCATCCCACAGTGCTAAATGTCTGTACATTAATACTTTCTGTATTTCTCTTTTCCCAGCTGATTCTGTGGAAGAGGCACAAAAATGGCTGATAGGACTAGAACTTCTAAGGCAAGAGACACTGGTGGCTCCGACTCCAGTTCTCATAGAGAGGTAGACAAACGCGCACACACACAAAAACAAACACATTCACAGTTATTAGTGTTAAAGACTCATCCAATCATTGATCTCTGTGTTATTTTCCCTCCAGTTGGCTGAGGAAGCAGATGTATTCTGTCAATCAGACCAAAACAAACAGGTACTGTATATAGATATATATGATGTGGTTACTCATACCAGCTCTCTCACATTCAATAACGCATCTTGCCTGCATTAAAGATCATATTAATAATAACCAGTGTAAGAGGATTCCAGACAGGTTTTTTGTGTGTCTTTCCCAGCATCTCCATGAAGGAGCTGAAGGCTCTGCTTCCTTTGCTCAACTACAAGGTCCCCAGCTCTCGAGCTCTCAAAGACAAATTCCAGGTAGTCTTCTTTCCTTTTATTTATGCCACATATCCTCATCATTGTTGTGTGTAAATAAATCTAATGAATTAATTCATATTTTTTATGTTTTATCTTACACACCTCTTTCTCTCTGGACTTTGAAATATGACTCTATGATTAAGCCTAAACCTACTTAGATAATATAAACATAGACGACTGGTGCATGCGTTTTATTTAATGATGACCGATTAGACATGATTTACTTTCTATAGGTGCTGTTGCAGTGTTATTGAGTGCTTTTATGTTGGGCTTTCACAGGAAGTGGGAGCAAAGAAAGACCGCCTGGACTTTGAGCAGTTTCATAAATTATACAACCATATAATGTTCGAACAGAATGAGGTGAGTCTGAATTTATCACATTAAAGTAACTGTATGTATTATTGCACATATTGTTTTTCAGCATATTCATTCATTATTATTTTTTAAACTCAGATCCTTGATGAGTTCAAAAAGGAATCATGTGCTTTTATTCTGGGGTAAGCTCTTGTTTTTTCTCGTCTTTGCTGAGCACTTGGTCTTGACGCATCCAAAATTAGTGACAGTTTTTAAAGATAGTTTGTGGTTTGTCAATGTTTGTCAGCATGGTTTGACTGTGTGTTTGCTCTCTTACATTAAACAGTAACACAGACAAACCAGATGCCTCAGCAGTTCTGCTCCATGACTTTCAGCGGTTCCTTATCTACGAGCAAAAGGTAAAATAATCTACAGTGAAGGATTAGTACACCAGACAGGAGAGATGTTGTAACTTGCCATGTTTGTTACAGTAGCCCAGTACCGTTTTTCAGGTGCTTCGCAACCACCATAGTTTCTGCCTTGTGCTTGGAAGGGGAGGGTGAAGCGAGTGAGTTGCGATGTGCAGTTTAAGTTTGAATTTTTAGCTTAGGTTTTATGGCCAATGATTTGAGGTAAAAAGACTAGATTTGGAAGTACTTGTTTGCAAATATACTATGGGACAGTAATAAGTATCTTTGTTGTATTAGAGTTTGATCAAAGATTAAACTAAATAAACGTTTAAATGATTTGACATCCAATTTTTGACATCTGCTAGATATTCCTGTAGGAAAGGACCTGTAGTGTACCAAGGTCAGTGGGCTTTATAAGATAGTTATTGTTCAAGTTCAAGATGTTTATTGTTCATATGCACAAAAAAAAGCAAGGTTTTCCTCTGTGGCAATGAAATTCTTTCTTTGCCTCCAACCTGGATACTGACCGCATTAAGTACAGTAGTAGAATACAATAAGTAACAATACAACACAATATAGAATAGATAAAACCACAAATATACAATAATACAGTAGGTAAAAAAAATAAAAAAATAAAAAACTCAATATTACAGTAATTTTAAAAGTGTCTGATGGCAGTAGTGCAATGGAATGCTTATTGGGATGTGCAAAACAGTTGCGCAAGAGCGTAGTTGTAAACAGAAGTACAGGTGTAAGGTGACGAGGTAGACTCCTGTCAACTGTTCAGGAGTCTGATTGCTGCATGTCATCAGAATAAATGTAATGAGATGCCATGGTGGCAAAAAAGTAGTCCCCAGAATTGACCCCTGAGGTACTCTAAACCCAGTTCAGTCAGCCAACTCACGTTTGAAATGTTTATTATAGCAGTATAGCATATTTAGATTTTGGCGTCTAGGCTCCGACCTCATCATCTCCCGCAGATACGTTTACATAGAGATATTTGGGAGTGATGCGCAAATACCTTAACCCTAGCCGGACCCTAACAGGTGGATGTCATGTGTGTATAAGAGCGCAGCTCGAGTTGACTGCCTGAACTAGCTCGCAGGCTTCGTCCATTTGTGGCCGATGAACTGGTTTAAGCGGAGGCCAGAAATTCTGACCTCAAACTTTAAATAAACAAATTACAATTGTCATTATAATTTGGGTATTGGTTTCACTGTTTCATTCTTTCTTTTTTTGTGTGTTTAATTTACATCGTAATGCATTCTGTTTTCCTATGTAATATCTTAACCATTGTCATCAAATTATAAGTAGATCATCCACAATTATATCCCACATCTACTTTAATGTTTGGTTTTATTTTTTTTTAAGACTGAATGAAAAGAAAAAACAAACAAAAAAATATGTTCCTGTAAAGGAAAAACTTTTTTTGTGATTTTAGAAGACAGACAAAAGGTCCTAATGTTCTTTTTGAGAATTTAAATGAAACATTAAAGGTATATAAATAGTCTGATTGGAACAATAATTTGTGTCTGATGTGTTTTTTCCACAAAAACAGTATAATGTTTAAATCCTTAAACAGTAATCTCCTCCTTCTACCTCATTAAAACTTCCAGAATCTCTGAATATGCAAATATTGTTGATTTCTAAAGTTTTCCTGCTGGACACAAGATTTAGTATTGTTTTCTCTCTTCTTCTGTGTCCCTTCTACCCTCAGGAAACCTGGGCCAATGATCTGAACCAGGTCAGAGAACTGATGACCACCTTCATTGACGACACCATGAGGAAAACCAATGATCCAGAGTTCACCGTCAGCGAGGTATTCTGCTCTGTGCCTGCATGCATTATGTGTACATGAACCTGCAAAGATATAACAGGCAGGCCACTTTATGTAGAATGTGTTTTCATTGACATACAGTTAAGTGACCATGAATTTGGTGTTAAGAGTAGGATAAAAATCATGACTGCTGAAATCTTTGTTGTTTGTTATATTTGAAGTTGTATCATTACTAAAATGAATCACACAAGTAACATAAAGAGGGATCTCCTCTTCTAGTTCCTCAGTTTCCTGTTTTCCAAGGAGAACTCTGTGTGGGACGAGAAGTTCTCAGAGATCAGCAACCTGGACATGAACAACCCTCTCTCTCATTACTGGATCAACTCCTCACACAACACGTCAGTATGACTCCACACACACATATACACACACACACACACACACACACTAAACAAATAATAACAGAACTAATGTAAAACTTCTAAGAAAAGCAGAATCCCAATTAGAGGCAGGTCTCCTTTACTAGCTTGGTGTGGCTACATGTAAGTAAGTAAGTAAAGCTTTATTTATATAGCACCTTTTTGACACCAAAGTGCTTTACAAACAGCAAATAAACATAAGGGCATAACCATACCCAATCAAACAAACATAGGGAGCATGTAAATACAAACATAAGGAAGATAAAACAAGAGGGAAGGATAAATTAAAAGAGACACGACAGATGAGAAAACAAACAAGGAGATCTATAAAAAGGCTTGCCTGTAGAGGTGGGTTTTGAGGAGCCGCTTGAAACAGTCCACAGATTTAGTGATTCTGAGACTATTCCACAATGTTAGGGCTAAAACAGCAAAGGCACGGTCACCTTTAGTTAGTTAGAGCGGGGAATGTGTTGACAAATGAACTCAGGTCCCCATTAGAAGCCTGGTCTGGATTTTATAGAAAATGTATAAAACCTAGTAAAACCCACCAAGTCATCCGCTTGAGTGAGTTCTAAGCTGCTTAGATCGCCTACAGAAATACAAATGTTTAAATGTTTTTTAGCAATATGGACTTGCTACACTGTAAGGGTCCACCGATTAAAAGAGTTGTGAATATTGTCATGTGAGGTCTGTTGCTCACTATTTATGTGCTGGTTGCCATAAATCTTTAGCTGGCATAAAATGATGTGAAGTGTCACGGCAAAGAGAAAAAAGTACAACTTGAAATTCAAGTTGTTTTTAAATTTGTTTTGTGTTAAAATGTGCCTGTCCCCAATAAAGGCAGGGTGATTTAAGCTAGTAAATGCCTGGGCTATTATATCTAGTCTTACTAGATTTATTATTATTATTATTATTATTATTATATAAGTTTTACATGTTGTATATGGAGTAAGGTGCGTCATACTCATCACTTAAGAAGTGACTGACACTGTTTGTGTTGGAAAAATATGGCTTTTTAATAATGCTACTGCAATTGAATTTTGCTATTAGCTGATCTGGAGACATATGGAGACTAGACATATATGGTTGCAGGTTTTGTCACCAGCCAACCTCCCCTCCCCACCTGTTCCTGTAAAGCCTCTCTCAACTGCAGCCTGCTACATAGCCATAGCCTGACACTCCACCACAGACACTAGAGAGTTAGCCTCTTTGAGTTGCTAGTTTAGCTAAAGTTGCAACACAGGTACCACACAGAAACTTCTACAAATGGCCATGTATGTGCATCTAGTAACTGTTAAAGCTCTAGTGAACTCTCTGTTATTCCAGCACGGCCACTGAGCCAGCAGCTGATAATGGTTGGTTAGCTGGGTTAGCTTTGAGCCATTAGCTTAGCTAAATTTACAATACAAGTATCACATAGAAACTTTTCCAAACGTCCACGAATGTGCTTCTAGTGACTAAAAGCTCCAGGGGACTCTGTTTCCAGACGTGGAGAGTCTGACAGCAGCAGCTCATGGCTAATTAGCTCAGTTAGCTCTCACTACTGGGAGAATACATGTAGCTTAGACCAGTGTTTTTTGGCAACCTAAAAGTTAATGGCTTATACCTGGTTTATTATTTAATTGATTAGTCAATTATATATTAACATGAATAAAGCCATTAGTTACATATTATAAACCCTTTATTAGAAAATGATACCAGATGTTGTACCAACTAGCAAAAACAGGACCAAAACATATGGTTTTAATTTTGTGAAATATGTATAATTAGCATGTCTGTTGTTTTTTGTGTTCAACAGCTACCTGACGGGTGATCAGCTTCGCAGTGAGTCGTCCACAGAGGCTTACGTACGCTGCCTGCGTCTGGGATGCCGCTGTGTTGAATGTCAGTATATATATATAACAGCCTCATTGTTCTACACTTAGATCATGGATGTATTCTATTTCACATTTGGCACTTACATTAACAGCATTGGTTTCAGTTTAGGCCATTTTACATAAATCCAAATGTCAGTGGGGGTGGCAGAGAGATTAATAACACATTTTATATCTACAACACCTGTTTTTGTGTTTGTGGTGCTGAATCTGTCCAGTGGACTGCTGGGAAGGGCCTGGGGAACCAATCATTTACCACGGCTGGACCAGGACGACCAAGATCAAGTTTGAGGATGTGGTCAAAGCCATTAACGATCACGCTTTTGTCACTTCGGAGTAAGAATCACCAAAAAACTCACTATGACAGTGACAACATTATGTCCCCCCCCCCTTTATTTACAACTGGGCAGGTGCCCTTGTTGCCAATAGATAGGTAAATGGAGCAGCATCCAGGTCTGAATGGTTATATCACTGGTTAAATAAAAGTAAAATAAATAAATAATAAATTAAAAGTAGTGCAAGGATTTGTGTTTCCCAACAATTTTTTTTTTAATTAAGGATAATGTAATTATACTACTTCAGGCCCCTTCTTCTGGTACTTTTTTCTTTTTTTGTCATTTCTGTCAAACACATTTTGGTAACCATGCGTCTCTCTCAGGTACCCAGTGATCCTGTCCATAGAGGAACATTGTCCTTTAGAGCAGCAGCGTCAGATGGCTCGTATCTTCAGAGACGTGTTTGGAGACAAACTGCTGACTGACCCTGTGGAACAGATGGCTGAGCAGTTACCTTCACCTACACAGCTGAAAGGCAAGATCATACTCAAGGTACTGAGTGTGTGTGTGTCTAGCATAATGATGTGTCAGTGGAACTGGTATATCACTGAGAAGAGTTTTGTTCTGTTATGTGTCATCATTATTAACGGCCATGTCTGTGTTGTCTATGTTGTCTTTGTTGCAGCACAAGAAGCTCACTGTGGAGGGAGCAGGAATCAGTAAAGACTTCAGGAAGGGGCAGAAACAGGGAGACCTGGAGATGTGGGACCCTGTGGATCAGGTACTGGTAGAGGGGTCAAATAGGTATGGAAAGGTTATAACTTGTACACAAAACTCCGTATGCACTGCCAACAAAAGTCAGGTGCTGGTGGACTATGTAGTAAAACATTAAAATTAACCACCACACACTGGAATGACTTCACTGTGATTTATTCAGGAGCGAACAATGTATCTGTAGGTATGGAAAGGTACCTGAGCGTTTAACCCCGATATTCCACCAGATACAGCCACGACACTCTCCGGCTCTGCCATAGTCCGTCTCTGTTGAGTTCTAGGCAAAGCTTTAAATTCCACCAGAAGGGTCTCACAAGCTTCTTTCCGCTCTGCTCTGTGTAGAATACGAAGCTGGTCTATTTCTGACGAAAGCCATGACCCACATACGTCAAGCAGCACAGAGCAGATTGCACAGGCCGGAAGTCACACACAGATGAGCATAGAGAATCCGGTCAATTTTCAAAATAAAATACAGCGTGCAGACTCCGGATTGAATTTCACACTACATCAACAATGTTGCACCAGGCCAGAAGTCAGTAAAGTTCATAACTTTAACTCTTACACCTGCTGAATTTATGTGCAATGGTAATATTTCAAAGCCTCAGGGGTTGCCGCTTGGTGTTAACTTGTGCTTCCTAACCTAAGGTCCATGAGTATGGAAAATAAATGGACTATCCATATATATTAGTTATCTGACATTTGGGTGTGTTTTTTTGCACAGTAAGTGAAGTGAGGCTCTTCCTGCTGCAAAAGCAAAGGAAATCTACAAATGCCTCAAGAGAATAAATGAACCTGATGGAAATTACGCATTTATAATTTACTGAGCTGAGAATTAACAGTGTGCACAACCATCTAGCAGCTGCAGCTATAATCACTTATTACACAATTAATTAGACTGCTGTAGTGTAACCTAGAGCCAGGGTCTGTTTGAGGTTTTGCCTCTTAAAAGGAAGTTTTTCCTTGCCACTGTTGCTAAGTGCTTGCTCATGGTGGGAACTGTTGGGTTTCTTTGTAAGTGAGTGATGGTCTAGACCTGCTCTATTTAAAAAGTGTCCTGAGATAACATTTGTTATGAATTGGCACTATACAAATCAAATTGAAGTAAAGTGTGTCAGTGATAGCTAATGCAGTGCAGTTTTGTGTCAAGGATGATCAGAATTTGTTCTTGTGTCGCCTTCCTGCTCAGACTTGTTCTGTGTTGGGAGGGGAAAAAAACCTCCTATTGTGAGACAACATCCTCTCAAGTGGTGATAATCACTGGCGCCGGAATAGGGTGACAACCAGACTTTTTGTCCCCCCACTTTCAGGTGCGTCTACTCCATGCTCACGACTATGTCTGCGGCTTAGAGGACCTAAGACATCTATTGGCACCATGTCATGCTAGCTTGTTGGGAAGAGGGCTAAATAACACTCCAAAGTTAGCGTTAGCCTCCGAAGGCAAAACATTTGTGGTGGGAAAACTGACATGGATGTTTTCTAAAGAGATCCCTCGACCACTGACTTCAAGATATCTGAATGACAATGGGCCTATAGATTACCACAAGTCTCCCCTTTACAGAAATGTCTACTTTATGCTAATCCCATGCGGTTTTGGGCAAAAAACATGCACTTTTTTGTATGCAGTGGAAATGTGCTATTTTTGCCTATTGTTTGAATATTTTTTGCATAAACACTATTTGCATTTTGTGTTTGCATAATTTGGGTATGACCAGAAAGCTGATATTCTTGTTGATTCAATGAACCCAACAGTATTCATGTGTGATGATGTTCCTCCCCATTTTTTGAAACTTGACCTCACTGTAGAAAATGAGCTATTGTGACCTCTAGGATAATCACAGCCTCAAACTGTACAACCACAAACTAGAAACCAACAGCCTTTAGAGGATGGATGGCTTTCCCAGCTATATTCAAGCCACTGATGAAAAACAGTAGGCTAGGCTGAGACTCAAAGGAAGTTGACATGAAAAAGTTCACTAACGTATTACATAATCCAAAGATGGATGCCCCCGGACTTTGAAACTTATTCTGGCACCCCTGGTGATGATGTGTTAGAGATGTAGTAGAGCTTTGACCAGGCCAAAAAAATCATGTCCAAACCAACCTGATCCCAGAAGAAAGATAGATAGATCCCGAGGGAAATTCAAGTATTTATTACAAGAAGGAATTCTATGTGAGCCCTAACCGAGCCTGCACCATGAAGGCAGTTTTGGGCCCGAGCCCAACCCAAACCAAATTTGTTCTTTAAAAAAAAATATTGAAATAGTTTGAGTAAACTACGTTATACATATAACATTGTACAAAATCAGGCAGAGAATCAAAGCTCTAATGTTTTGGTGTCATCATGATTAGGCAATATACCTTTTTATGCACCATCTGTAAATAGACAAGAAACAGCCAAGACTCTGTATGATAAATTAACACTTCTATTCATACTTTGGTTTGACTAAAATTCCCCAGTTATGTTTCTGATTTTTTACTAATGTTTTAGAGCTATAAACACATATGGAAGTTATTGAAGCTTTAGCAATAGTAGCATAAGTAGTTCCAGTCTTATACCTCTGCTGATCCTACAGAGAGATATCAACCTCATTATGTGAATTATGAGGTTCATTGTTGGGATTTCCTTGTTGATAAAGAGAAATAATTTATATTTAAACTTCAGTGAGTAATTTTAGAATTAAAACTATTGCATGTTGCTCTGAAAGGCTGAAGTTAAACATGCACATTCTCATTTCTATTTCTCAGCGGTGGAACAGGCACTACTGTGTGATCTCTAATGACAAGCTGTACTACGCAGAGGAGTATGAGCAGGAGGAAGAGGATCCAAAGAAGGTAAAAAAGAGAGAGGAAAGTTTACCAGCAAATTTGTGTCGCATTGTTTTATATTTTAAATCAATTGACTTTAGGTGGTCCACAAAAGCAGTGTTGTTGTCGTCTTTCTCAGTACCAGGACCTGCACATTTCGGAGCCATGGTTTCATGGTCGCATGAAGGAAGGCAGGCTGATGGCCGAGCGACTGATCCAAGATTACTGTGCGGAGACTGGGGGAAGAGATGGCACCTTCTTGGTCCGAGAGAGTGATACCTATGTGACAGACTTCACCCTCTCCTTCTGGTACAACATCCAATTTCTTGACTTAATGGCCAGACCAACCAAAAACACTGTAGAGAAAAACACCCCAAGGCCATGAGCTGACATGTGGAACGTCCAAACTTAAAAATATTTGTGCCAAATTGTGTGATATATTTTAATTATATGTACATATCTGTAAACACACGTCTCCTGCGTGTATTTCAGGCGCAGTGGGAGGGTCCAGCACTGTCGTATTCGCTCAGGCTCAGAGGGGGGCCACACTTTCTACTACCTGACGCCAAACCTACACTTTCCCACCGTGTACTCCGTGATCCAGCACTACAGAGACAACCCACTGCGCTGCCAAGACTTTGAGCTGCGTCTCACCGATGCTGTACCACAGCCCAACCCACATCTACATGAAAGGTATGTCATATATGAGGCAACACGATGTCACAGAGAACTGGATACACATGCTAAAAATCATTATACAATGTAAGCTAGTGGTTCATTATGATACGTTAATACCATTTTGGTAAATTTAAACCAGATATACAGTATGTTTATCCTTTACATTTACCATATTTTTTATACTTGAACTGTAAGCGAATAATGCATCCACAAACAGTTAAAATTATTATTTGAATTATTAAGACTCCCATAGAGAAAACGCAGTCTTAGATACCCAATGTCTGCTAGACCTTTCTATGCTCTCAAAGTAATCAGTAGGATCTTAAAATCAATTCTAAATGTTACTGGTAGCAGTATGTGAGGTGCCTAAATTCTAGCATTCTGTACCTGTTGGCAATGTGAGATTGATTTTTGACTGAGGTAGGTATAGAGAGAGTTGCAATAGTCTAGACGGGATGAAATAAAAGCAAGAATTACTTTCTGATAGATCCTTGCCACCATCACCAAGACCTTGCTCATGGTGGGAACTGTTGGGTCTCTGTAAATCATTTTATAAGGAGTACGGTCTAGACCTGCTCTATTTGTGTGTCCTGAGATAACTTTTGTTATGTATTGCTGCTATACAAATAACATTTAATTGAACTGAATCAGCACATGATAAAAATGACTTTTGATATATTTCTGATTTGGAAGAATCAGAACTGATCAACTCTCTTTACCTGCTCATCTATTAAAGTCCATCCGATGAGGTTGGCAGTTCAGCTAAAGAGGGCAAATGGGCTGTTGCCCGGGCACCTTTAACCTGGCCTTGCTGGCATTGTTATATCAGTTTGGTACAGCTTAACCTCTTTACTAGATGCCTTCTTTTTTCACATTTCACTTTCACACTCATACACCCACAGAAGCACAGTTACTTTTTCACTTCTCTCTTTCTTTACTGGCATGATAGGAAAAACACCTCTTCTGCCAAAGCATAATATTGTGTCACAATTTTAATAACTATCTTCTCATACACACACTTATCTGTCTTTGTTTGTGTATGTGTGTGTGT
>NW_023339762.1:1641049-1641590 GCF_004916995.1 Morone saxatilis | reverse complement strand
TGTGTGTGTGTGCGTGCGTGCAGGTGGTTCTACAGTAACCTGAGCAGAGGTCAGGCGGAGGATTACCTGCTGAGGATTCCCAGAGATGGAGCTTTCCTCATCCGACAGAGAGAAGGAGAACCAGACTCCTTCGCCATCACATTCAGGTGCAGTGACACTTTATTTCTCTCTTCCTGCTTTATGTGTGTGTCTGTGTTTTGTATGAATCAAGCTCTCTCTCTTTCAGAGGAGATGGTAAGGTGAAACACTGCCGGATCCAGAAGGAAGGCAACATGTACCTGCTGGGCACCACTACAGAGTTTGAAAGCCTGGTGGAGCTGGTCAACTACTTTAAAAAGAAGCCGCTGTATCGCAAGATCAAGCTTCGTTACCCAGTCACCCCCGAGCTGGTGGACCGCTTCAGCACAGTGAGTTACTGCAGGAGACAAGGCCAGAGAAAATGTTGAGAATCCATGTCACTGTAGCAGCGTATAGTAATAGAAAAGAAAAACTGAGACATAATAGATTTGAATGTACGATACGTGTCACAATACAGGGGTTA
>NW_023339762.1:1637061-1641024 GCF_004916995.1 Morone saxatilis | reverse complement strand
AAAACCGAGGAGGCACTCCAGAGTTGAGGAGGTGACAGAAACGCGTTCTGAACATGGTTGACACGTCCAAACTTAAAAAAGTTTGTCTTGTATACAATTTGTGATTATATTTTAAATTAAATTGGTATTATCTGTAACCAACATCTTCTCTGGCGTGTATTTCAAGGCTGTAGATACGGGAAGAATCGGGTCCTAGGTCCCTTGGGTCCGTTGTATTCCGGAAACAAGTGCCACAATTGGCTCATGGGGAATGGAAGGGAGAGGGCTCCAGTAGGACTATCTTCTTTCTTGAAAGATGGTGGTTCTTGACAGTCTAACAGTGGACCCTACCCTTGGCATACGACTCAAAACGCATGCAAATTACTCGCTACATATCTACTTCAGTGAAATTTGCCTTCTCTCTTACATTACCATTCATACCGTAGTATTTTTTACTTTTTATTTTAAACAAGGGTTAATCTACTGGTAGAGGGAAATTTAATAGGGATAATTAATCTGTCAGCACAGGCCCCACACATACACCCTTAATTCTGGTGTTTGGAGCCTGTTTTATCAAACCTTGCTATTGAACAGTCACCTGTTAGGTTCCTCAATAAAGGTGTTTTAGGAATGAAATAAATCCCTTCTGTTGCTCCTCACGGTCGAGCATTTTGTAAAGAGAGCAATGGTTAAACATGGGGGGATAGGATACCCAGGTTGCTAGCCCTTATCGGTAGAAAATAACAGAGACCTAATAAAACAAGTAATCAAATAATAACGGCTGTACTAAATCCCTGTGCACCCTCCCACAACACATGTCCCTAATACCTAACCTGACCTAATTCACAGTCCTAAATATACGAGAAACCTTTTTAATTCTACTTTTATTTGGAACGCACCCAATCTCCTGCTTTTTTCAGTCCACTGATTAGCCCTTCCATGCTTTTTGTTTGAAACTCACATTTTTTAAATGTTTGCTATCTAAACGCCGTAATTCTTATTATTGTTTCAATATGTTTAAAAAAGATTACCTGCCTTTGGTGTTCGCTGTTTAATCCAGTTCATCAGTTATCTCTTCAACCACACCGAAAACCCACATTCTACAATTTGAAAGTTAAATTGATTTCATATTTAATGAGGCAAACACGATGTCACAAGAACTGATACAATTGCTAAAAATCATTTATACAATGGGTAAGACCAAACATCTGGAGGAGTTTGAGGGAAACGAGAGGATATACTGGAATCTGATTAAACAGCGACACAAAGGCAATTATTCGGTTTATATTTTCTAACAACTATCTATGAAACAAATAAAGATAGGCTATAGCAAAACATTTGTTAAATTTATATAAAAGTATTTCAAAAAACAAAAGCCAATTATTTGAAAAGTGGGGCTAACCCAGTAGGGGTAAAATCTGGTGAAAAAAAGCCGAATTCGATCTTGGTGTGTACGATTTGTCATACAAAGAATTAGATATAATATTCTGGAATTAGACTGTGATAGGTCAGTAGGTTATTAGACAATGTGGTATGTGGGGGGTGGCAAGGGATTTTAGTACAGCCGTATTATTTGATTATTGTTTTATTCTTATCTCTGTTAATTTTCTTTAATTAAGCGCATATTTACCTGAATCCAATTTACACAGTATTAATGCTATGGTCATTTGTACCACAAACACAGAATTATACCAGATTTATTTAGATTTTAAAGTCTAAATTTAGGAATCTTTCCCATCATCAGTCAAAACTGCAATTTTACATACTATTTTTTCGCAAAGGATGCTCTCTAGATGACCTGGTTCAATAGCAAAGGTGATAAAACATGTGCTCTCCACTGACCATACACTCTTACAAGAAGTTAAGAGGGTGAGGTATTATGTAGGTGGGCTTCGTTTTGTTGACAGAAAATTATCAAATTATTCTTATGCCCCTATACTTGTAAGGGACAGGTATGGTCCCGGATCTGGCTAAATTTCAGGGGCTATGATTTACATGGCTTACCTGTTTGCAATTGGTGAAGAATGGAATAATATATATGTCTACTAGGGATGTAGAGTAGGATATGTAAAGGCAATGTGCTACATGAGAAGGGATGGTACATAGATTGCAAATATAGCCCTGGACGGGACGTTAAATATTGAAGTAAGAGCAAGAGAATTGTAACTGGTTCACTGTTTTGAAACTTCGTCCAAGACACATTCCTTATACTCCAAGAAAAAGAGCTTCGCTTATTATCTTGGGGTGGGAAACACAACTTGTTGTGGGGTTCTGGGGTAAATCATTTTTTTACAAAAGATAGGTGAGGCATTGGTTGGAAGAACACAAAATAGCCATTGTATTTCTTGTATTGGTGTCCCTCCGGGGAATTACCTTTTGGTTTTATTTGTGAGTCTCTTCCTGGCCGGCTATTACAACAGCCCATAATATAGACATGTCATCCTTAATCCTCTGAACTCTGCCAATCAGGGCCACTAAATAAAAATGACTTTTTGATATATTTTCTGATTGGAAAATTCAGAACTTGATCAAACTCTCTATTACCTGCTCATCATTTAAGAGTCATCCGATGGAGGGGTCTGGCAGTTCAGCCTAAAAGAGGGCAAATGGGCCTTGTGTGCCGGGCACCTTTAACCACTGGCCTTGGCTGGCATTGTTATATCAGTTTGGTAACAGCTTAAACCTCTTTACTAGACCTTCCTTGTTTTCCACTTTCAACGTTTTCACACACACCACCAATCCGCCAGTCTACTCCTTCCTTTATCCCTTGACATTCATTTGTCTCCTGGCTCTAGGAGGCGGATGGTCCGGGATATATGCCTGCTGTTTAACAGGACAAGAGAAAAATACCTTGCTTTCTCTGCCATCAGCGATCCAAATTGGCAGGTAGTCCGAGTGGGGGGTAAAGTCTAGTCAATTTATCAGTTAGAATAGTGAACTAGGGTACTTATGTGCTCATATATACAACCCACAGTCTTTCCAGATGGTTCTTTGGGCCTTTCTAGCGGGAATGTTGGATGTTATAAGGTGTCTCGCCTATGGATCTGGTGTGTGAATGGGTTGGATTGACGATTTGGCGTTGGATATTGACTGGAGGCGCCGCGGGTGGTATCATAAGGAAACAAGGTCCTTCAGTCACCTTAGGTTGCATCGTTGCCAAGGGTGGCTTATCCCACAAACCTCCTTGGGTCCACTGGAGATTATTGCTTTGCTTTTGACGAATTTTCCCAGGATGTTCTGGAAACCGCGTGTTAAATCCTTTCACAAGTCTCGGACTGAGGCGGAGGGAAATAGGGACACCGCCCAGAATCTCTTCTCGGAGCCATAGGACCACCAGTTTTCGAGAAACAATGGTCGCTCAGGACATCTTTTGTAGCTCTTCTCTGCCCTGCTTTCCTAACTGGAGTGAGATTCTGTTGTTTTTTAAAAATAGGGTTTATATATGGAATCTACATCTCTCTCGTTCATTCTTATTCAGTATGAGATGGTAATTGGTTGAATAGAAAATGGCCCTCTTGACTGGGTATTGCATTTGTAAACATATTGGTATATCAATAGGAGAGCGGGTAATATGAGAGCACACAATGTGTTACTCTGCTGAGACAATTACACTATCTACAGTTTAATAGTGATAGAGTTGAAAAGCCTTGGTGAGCTTGGTTTCAATGCTACTGGTTTTAAAAAGATGACGCTCGGCTTGTTTATATTCGGGGTAGAGGCACAAAGCCTTTGTCGTTAGGTGGCAAGATCCTCTTTCAGTTCAGATTGTTTTTGTCAGAAATACAGTTACCCCGAGGCTGGGTTGGACCGGGCTTTCCAAGCACAGGTGAGGGTACGCAGGAGACAGGCAGAGAAAATGTTTGAGAATCCATTGTCACTGTAGCAGCGTATAGTAAGAAAAGAAAAAATGAGACATAATAAGATTTGAATGTACGATACGATGTCCAATACAAGGGGTTTATCATATATAGTATATATATAATA
>NW_023339762.1:1631848-1636961 GCF_004916995.1 Morone saxatilis | reverse complement strand
ATTGAATTGAATTGAATTGACTTGGTGCCACCTCTGCTAATTAGCAGGGCACGTGAAGTAACAAAAAAAAAAAAATACTGGGTAAACAATCAAATATTACTGCAGTTGGGTGTCAAGGGCCACAGGTTGGACTACGAGTCTTTGTACTCACTACCTCTTTTCAGAGATTCAGGGAGACATGGACTCAGGTGCAACAACAGATACTAGGGCAAACAGCAAGAGCCTCCCACAGCTATTATATGTCTAGTAGTGGAGAGTTGATCACAAAGTTGGGGTTCCTTGACACCAACAAGTTTGGGGTGGGGTTAACCAGCCCTGACACATCATTAATGTGGCTTCTCATGGTTTCATCTGTAATATCAAGGGACTGAATCCGGAATTTAAAATGGGATACAAATATGCATTGCCTATAAAAATATGGAAGCTGTGCATCTTCGCCCTCTCTCAATGTGCCTCTTTTCCTCCCGTCTTGTTTGTAGTGAAGAATGGCAAAAGCGGGATGTCCCATGTGCTGACCCTGCAGGACATGGAGCAGGACAGTCTGCAGTTTGACCTGGCTGCAGGCTCTCTGGAGGAGCTGTTTGAATGGTACCAGGTGGCCTGGGACATTACTCAGAGAGAGATGAGCAAGCAGTACCACAGGGAGCAAGAGGTTTGATGGCATATCATAATATATGTAGTGATGGAGGAGCCTATCTCAGTCAGTTAAAACCTAGAGTGGACATCTAAACAATTTTATGCAATTAACATTATAGATATACAGTATATATAATGTTAAAACAGACTACATGCTGTATAACCACAATGGAGTGTTTCACTGGTAGTCTGTTAGCATCATTGTGTGAACAGGAAGTGGTTGTCTGTCTGTCCAATCTCAGATCAGACAGCAGGAGGAAGTGGAGAAGAAGGCAGAGGTTGCCATGGAGATGTCGGACCTGGTGGTCTACTGTCAGCCACGCAGCAAGGAGAAGGACCGCTTTGGTAAACACATGCACATACTGAACACAAAGAGCTGTGAACACGAGCAACATGACAGTGTGACAAGAGCCCGAAGTGACAAACTTTACCACAGGTTCACAGTGGAAATATGCTCCAATCGTGTATCAATATGTATGTGTTAAGTTAAACAGCAGGCTCATTTTAGCATTAGCTTGACTTGGTCTTATTTGTGTAGCCTGTAAGACATGAGACACTTTGTCATTGTAGGAATACAAAGGATGTCAGTTAATAAGCTGAATTTGAGCCATGTAGCCGAACCTCCAGTTTTTTGTAACATATACATTACATATACTGACAATCTGACACAATGTTTCTTTACAAGGAAAGAAACAATTTAACAATTTAGTGTAATGCAGAATTTACAAGAAGCGTGAATGATTAAGAATTTGTCGTAGACAGCCTTTCAAAGTTTATTATCACTCAACAACTCTCAAAATTGTGCGATTATCTTCTAATTTCTACTAGTTTAATGGTGAAATCAGTTGAAACAGTGAAAAAATCTGCTCAGACTCAAAATGTTTTATTTATTGTCACAGACTTGTCTTGGACTCATTGGTCTTGGCAAATATTCTATACTGACTCGACCAAGCCCAGCAATCTATGTTTTTTTTCTGAGGTAACTTTCCTCCTCCAAAACAAAACCATTAATGAAGCATGGTGGTAGATCATCCTAATCTTGATAGTTTCTTTCATAAAGCTTTTAGAGGGTCAGGGGTAAGGGGTTAAAAAGGTGGCTTTATAAAGGTTTGTAGTTACATTATTGACAAGAAACAAGTTTGCCAGGTTAGCTAAGCCAACCAGCTCCTGTATACACTACTTGATTAATTGGAATATAGCAGTAAAGCTATTATGGTAGGTGGCTTTTCAACTGAACAGTCCATTCAAATATGTGGAAAAAGCCATCTTAGCTATGAAAACTGGAAATGCAAAAGCAGCATTTTAGTTAATATTTCATGTGTAACAAAGTTTGGTCCAATGAACCTGGTTTTCTGTACTGATCAAATTCATTTGTGGGAAATGTAACTGTAAAGTAATTGCAGACTGACTCATTGCCTCCATCATGCATTTTTCAGTCAGACCTCATTCTTGTAGAGGAAAAACTGAATGCTTCGACCTGAGAGTTATTCAGTGAGGAGCTACCTTCACTGTTCTTACACCACAAGTCAAAGTTGTTCAACAAACAGGATGTGACTAAAGGGAAAGATCTAAAGACTAGACCGCTTCCTGTGTTACACAGATCTAAATTTGGAAATGCACTGAAAAATTTCCATACATAACCAACATCCACACCATAACAGTCTATATCAGATGACTCTGTTGTTCAAGGTTTTTACATATTCAGAGGTCATTTACCCAGGTTAGTTATTTTTGCATGTCGTGAGTATAGCATAAATGGTTCAGAAGTTCAGAAGGAAACACTGTGGTTGATGGGCTATAAGGCTTTGGCGTCATAAAACTGCGGTGCTTTCTGACCATTCTCTAACCCTGACGTAACGTAGCTTTAACTGCCTTTGAATTCTACTCTCATCTATCAAAGAGTAGACGTGGTCTTATATATATATTATGCTAGCTCTGCTAAGTTCTGCTACCTGGTGCATTGTCATCACTGGCAGCCTGCTTGACCCGAGCACCCCATGACTCGAACATTTGCTTGGTTAATTGATTAGTTGTTTGGTCCATAAAATGTGAAATTTGTGTAAAATGATGATCGCTGTTCCCCTAAGCCCAAGGTGACGTCCTCAACTGTCATAGAGGAAAATAAAGAAACTAGAAAATATTCACATTTCAGAGGCTGAAGTCAGATAATTTGGACAGTTTTTCTTAAAAAAAAGAGACTCCAAGCAATTATCAAAATAGTTGGCAATTAATATAATAGTTAATTATTGCAGCTCTATAACACACCAATCTTCCTCAGCTACGTCATCTTAGCAAGCAACAAAAGGGAGGTATCTGGTGTCTATAGCATTACCAGCTAGCACCATCAGTTAACAACATGTTAAGCTAACTAGCACAACTAGCCAACAGGTTAAGCTCAAAATATTCAGTGTAACCACAAAGTATCCAGAGTTTCAGTCCAGTTTATTGGTCTATTGCCATCGACTGATGCAACCTGAACCCGTTGGCAGCTGACCCCTAACCTCTCAAATCACTGTTCTTTGCTCCGTATCTAGACAGCTACAGCTACAAAGAGATCCGCTCCTTCGTGGAGAACAAGATCCCGGGAAAGAACCGCACCAAGGACTTCCTTCAGTACAACTGCAAGGCTCTGAGTCGGATCTACCCGAAAGGTCAGCGCGTGGAGTCCTCCAACTACGACCCTTACCCACTGTGGGCTGTTGGCTGTCACATGGTGGCTCTCAACTTCCAGACTGCAGGTACAGTAGTTTATTTGGGTTTAGCAGAGGGAAATGTTGGGGGTTCCATACAATACTCTTGTACTCTTGTCTATCCATCCACTTCCATGTGTTAGGGATTGGTCACATATGGGGCTTCTTTTCAGAAACAGAACTACAAACAGGGCTCCACCTTCACTGTACATTACGTCACCGCCAAATCACCTATCCAAATCTATTGGAAGTGCCATTATTTCTGGTCACATTTTAGACTCAGTGATAGGCCGGTAAATGGAAAAAAAACTGTATTTGGAAAAGTGTCTGAAGATTTAGAAATAAAAAAAGTGTATTGATTTCTAATGCCACCTTTAGACATTTCTATTCAATGCTTTACTAATGTGCCACAACAATAATACCTGAGGGTCAGTTGAGTAATGACAGGGTCTGGAAAATCAATTTAAACGCAAATGGGCGTGGCTTAAATGAATAAAGTCATCTGGACCCACATAATCCACGAAAATAGAATTTGGTTTCCAAGACTTAGTTGTAGGCCAAAACTAGAAAATCAAAGGACATGCATACATAAAAATAGACAGATTCCTTCCTTTATAATTAGATAAATTCAGTACTTGCTGCCTAAAGGCTAGGTGAAACTGTTTTCAGCTGTCCGGTATGACACATGTGTAGAGCAGAGATGCATATAATAGTGTATGTGTCCACCCAGATAAATACACCCAGTTGAACAGCGCCCTCTTCAGTCTGAATGGACTTACTGGTTACGTGCTGCAGCCGGAGCTCATGCGCGATGATGGCTATAACCCTCAGCAGGAGAAGAAGAAGGTCAAGTACAACATTGTGGTTAGGGTAAGTATGTGCACAAACACACACACTTTATAAAAAGTGGCTAACACGTACATCATCATCATGAGGTTGCTTTAGGATAAATTTAGATTCCATCAAACCTCTCCATTTCTCCATCATGTTAGAGGTGTATGATGCTGCAGTGAATAGCAGCATACTGACATGACAGTTTACTGTGTCTGTCCTCTGCAGGTGATTGCAGCCAGACACCTTCCTAAACCCGGCCGCAGCATCGCCAGTCCATTCGTGGAGATAGAGCTGTGCGGACACACAGAAGAGAAGTTCAAGACCATCGTCTATCGTAAGCAAAGGGGAAGTGGAAGATGGGGAGGGTGAAAGCTAAACCTACGGGACGGAGAGAGGGGAGAGGGAGGAGTGAGAGATTGCTTGTGATCACGCCAACAATGCTGTCGTTCTTCCTGCTGCAGGTGATAACGGTCTGAACCCAGTGTGGAAAGCCCCAGCAGAGCCTATAGTCTTCACCGTGTACGAGCCTGAACTCACCTACCTGCGCTTTGTGGTCAACGAGGAGGACATGTTCTCAGACCCCAACTTCCTGGCTCAGGCCACATTTCCTGTCAAAGGCATCCGCTCAGGTAAGAACACACACTGCACAGCACAGAGGGCCAGAGCTGGTAAATGGCTGCTCATGTGAAGCTTGTGTAGTACTCATTGTCAAGCATGAGTATTACTGTACTTTTTTCCTAAAAGCAGGATTTCTGTACACTATACTTACCCTATTACCTTTCAGTTGTGCCTTCTCTTTTACCTCTTTTGAGACAATGCAGCCACCAGTGCACATCCACTAAGAATAGACTTTACAGTGAAGTAGGAGACATCTTGTGTCCAGCAGGAAAACTTTAGAAATGAACAACATTTGCATATTCAGAGATTCTGGAAGTTTTAATGAGGTAGGAGTA
>NW_023339762.1:1624094-1631748 GCF_004916995.1 Morone saxatilis | reverse complement strand
CAGCAGTTTCAGTCAGCTGCACACGGAGCAGAGAGGCTGCGATAGCAACACAGACTGAGTGTGACACCATGACTCCACTGTATCTTTACATAGAGAATAGAGTTGTTTGCTGCTACATTAATGTTCTAAATCTCATATATATATATATATATATAACCTTTAAGAAACTTAAAGTCTTAATATTTTCTCAGATATGGCAATTTTGGAATATGTTAACATACCTCTCAGGGAGTTATTTTTTCAAAATATAGAAAACCATTAACTTAAGCAGAACTGGATAAGGCAGGTTGAGGGAGAGTGAGTCGTCTGACTCCTTTATGACAGATAAGATGAGAGGTTGAGGTAAAATAAGAGGTCCCCACAGACAGCCAGTGTAGTTTTAGCAACCTGGATTCAGTCTGTAATCAAACTGCATGATGTTAGAGATGGGCAACACTCTTACATAGATTCTATTTATTTTCAATTCAAAAAGAGTGTCCACTAACTGAAGTAATAGTACAGTACACTGTTCTTCTGCTGAGGAGCTTGTGTTCCATCTTTTTTGTGTCTGATTTCATATGCTGAATAATGTGAGAGCATGGGGGGCGTACCGGCGGCTGTGTGAGTCCGATGACATGAGTGATGTTTTTGCTGTGTATTTTCATAAGTGTGACTTTATTTTCTCTGTGTGGTCATGTGTTGTATCTTTTGAGTGAAGTCAGATTAATGAAAACAGGTGACTTGATCCAGTGTAATGAAAACATTGCATGTATTTAATTGGAAGCCTGATGATGTTTATAGCTTTTCTATAATTCCTCTGTGGCCTTCTTATAAATTGAGTCAATAAAGTATGCTTGGTGAACTATACCCTCTATATTTATGTCATCTTACTTTCCTAATTTGACTTGGATTTGACTCAGTAATATATGATATTTAGCATGTATTCATGCTGTTAAAGATTAAGAGTTCAGCAGGCTGTCCAAAAAGTTGGCAATAGAGGCCAGCTTTGGGCTAATAACTACATTTATATTGCATTTTGAGACAGAGAGTGGTACATATGTGGGTATCTCTACATCTAAATCAGTGACTTTGTTTACAGTAGAAATGAGTACAGAACAGTAATCACAAGTAGCAAGAGTAAAGATTAGCCCACCAAACATGATTTACTCACACACTATGTTTTAATGACCCTTTGTATATTAGCAACATGCCGTTTAACCTCAGTGTGTCAAAATAACCCAAACACCAAAAACCTGTTGAGTTCAAAAATACCTGGAATAATTTCAGTTCCCAAATATCAATATCAATCAGCAGATACATGAACTGACATCAGCACAATAAACTGACTAAAGTAATGAACAGTTTCTTCTTTGGATTTCTGTCTCATCATTGTCATGATTTTAGTTTTATTTAATTATATAGTGCCAATTAATAAAGATAATCTTCTTCTACCCATCACTATTGTAGCATAAAGATGCAGCAGAAGAAGATCACTCTCCTTCAAAGGGGAACATTATACTTTTTTGTTACAAACATCACTGTATAAATCAGTTACTCCATCCTAAAATAGACTTTCCGTTTTTCTTATTAGATTAAGGCACAAATAATGTGCACAGAAATTTCTCCCATGAAGTGTAAGACTCCAGTATTTTAAGAACATCAGATATTGCATAAAATGATAGATAGAGCTTCTCTACTCCACTGTTAACTGAAACTTTACACTAATTTCAACAAAGAATATTACCTTGAAATGAATGAGACATCTCTGCATTAAAGCTGCAGAAGTACATGAGACAGATAATCTATGGAAAAATCAGGTTCCTCTGGCTCCTCCTAGTGCTCCTAATGGCATTTGCAAGAATGCAACGGGCCTGAACAAAAACCACCAATTAGAGCTGAGAGAGATAGTTGATTGCTGAGTCGCATTCCCAGGTAGTCAAATACTGACGCTGGGAATGAGACTCAATAATCAACTATCTTTAACCCGCAGCGTCTTTCTAGCTTTCTAATCTTTTGGCCTTTAATTCCTTTTGCACAAAATCCTTGCTCAGCAAAGATGGTAAATACTATCAAATTGTTTATTTAAACTGGTATGAATATAACTTGGGCTGTTACAATCCAGACCAGGTCTCTATTTGAGACCTGCTTTTATTTGTCAAAATATGTAGCTACACCAGGCTAGAAAAGGAGACTGATGTCTAATTGGGCGTCTGCTTTTAACTGACATTTTACAGTATATACATAATAATAATGCATAATTTTGGATTATTATTATTATGCTATTAGTTAGCATAATACAAAGAAATACACAATTTATGCTTATATGTTGGTAGAGAATGGTGCACTTGCACTGAACCAACATGCAGCATCATGTAAACTGTTAAATTACTGCAGTAGTACTGTAGTAATAACGGGGTCATGGGAAGGAGTCTCTTTTAATAAAAAAGCAGTGGTTAATTACTTAGATTCACAGTGACGTTTATCTTGTGACAAGATCAAAAAGAACACATGGCACACACAGTTGAAACATATTCACAGACAATTTATTTTTGATTGAAATTATTTCACATCATAGTTGTTATTTTTCCTGTTGAAGATCTTTTGTATTTTTATTACAACAGCCACAGAGCAGCAGCAGCAGCAATAATAATAATAATAACCCAGCAGGAGAAGCAGATCAATGCGGAGAAAGACTGAAAAATAGAGAGAAACATGATGGGCACCTATTTTCCAGCTGCCAAAAAAGATTTTACTACAAGGAATTATGGGAAATATAGTTATTTTTTCAGTCTGTCAGATTTGTTAGGCTGTGCCACATCTGACCCTGTTCCTTCCATAACAACTGTTAAGACTCGAGCACAGCTGTACACAACTTGGACATGGTAGAAACTCTTTACAGTTTGTGTAGAATAAAAAACATCAGAGAGATAATAGACAGGAGAGAGGAATTGGGATGGGAATGAAAGCAAAGCACAGTGAGCTCCACAGGATACGGAGACAGAACAGAAGAGGCGTTTCTATTCAACCATTACATGTTCTACAGTAATACAAAAACCTTACATTTATAACCCTTGACATGCTGGCACCCAGGCTGGGCAAGTGGCAGCTCATAATGGCCTAGGGTGAGTTCAAGGACAGGATTTCCCCAAGACTGCCCACCTCTTTAAAGGAATAACTTGACATTTTGGGGAAATATGCTCATTCACTTACATGCAGAGTAAGATGAGAAGACTAACACCAGTTTAAGTGTGTGAAGCTACAGCCAGCAGCTTAGCTTAGCATAAAGACCGATAACGGGAAATAGCAATGGTAATAAGATCTACCTCTAAAGTAGGTGTGAGAGAAAATAGAAAAAAATGTATATATTGTGATATTGTATCAATTCTCAATCTCAATCTAATTGCAATATATGTCGCTTTGCTTACAGTATCGTGACATATTATGATTCGTAACCCCTGTATTGTGATACGTATTGTATCGCCACATTCTTGCTTACTCTAAAGCTTACTAAAAAAAGACAGCAATCTTTTGATCCTACTCCTTTTCATCCATGCTTTCTCTTTATGCTAAGCTATCCAGATGTAGCTTCATATTAAATGGATAGACATTGATATATCTCCTTGCTTACAGTATCGCAATATTTTATGATTCATAACCCCTGTATTGTGATATGTATTGTATCACCTGCCTACTCTAAAGCTACCTAAAAAACGGAGTATATGGGCTTATGTGGTGGGCTAATCCTTGGCTGGATGCAGTGACTTCCTGCAGGCTTTTCATCACTGTGAAATCTTTCTGCTAAGCTAAGCTAACCGGATGCACATTGATAGCAATCTTTTCAACCTACGCTTGTCAAAAAAGCGAGTCAACCTGTTTTTCAAAATGTCAAACTATTCCTTTAAAACATTTGGGATCAAATAAGGCTACAGTAGAGTTACACTGAACTGTTATCAGTTTGCTGATGTGTGGAACAACTTCATTTAAACATGATAATGGCCAGTCAGTGTGGTCCACCTGATATGATTATCTGGCAGGATTAGAACAAAATTCTTGGGGAAACAAAAAATATAAAAAACCTTGATATGAAAACTTAAACGATTAAATCTCAACTAGGGGCAGCTTCAGTCCAAAGGTACCAGTTTTGGTATTGGCTTTATAAAAAATCAATATCAATCAAACCCAAACTGCCTCGACCAATAACATCCTTCAAAGCTCATGGGTAGATCCTGGCAACTACCAATCAGGCAACAGTTAGATGGGATCTCTCCATTTCAGTCCTTAACCTCAGTGAGATAGTGATCAAACCCTTTATCATATTTCAAACCTTTTATAAAAACAAAATTACAAAATAAAAATACCAGATGACGCAGCAACATGTACATGCAAAAAAGACTAAACAAGAACACAGGAAACAAATGTTTGATTAAAGTGATCAAATCAAAGACGCTGGAAACTTAAAAGATATTACGAAAAACATAATTTGTTAGATTACAGTGCACTTTGTGTGAAAAAAAACAACCACACACACATTAAGATGAAGGCAACACCAGCCTGCCGACGATGGGAGGCCAAGAGAAATACAGAAAAAGATATAGAAGAAAAAAAGGATTCAAGAGAGGAAGAGAGGAGACGACTATATACACTTGTATATACATCATAGAGGATATGAAAGAGAGCACAAGGTCCTAAAGCCAGACCCAAAGATGGCCGTACACAAACCGAGTCTACAGGCCAAACAGAAAACTGTCATGGCACCCAATAAATAGGAAACAAAGTATCTCATATCGGACGGCATCCTGTCCTCTGCTGCAGCTTCTGCCTTGATTCAACATACATACTGGAGGTCGACGCAAATAAATAAAATGGATGGATACAGTCAGAGCGAGGCTGACTAAAAAAACTGTAGAAATCTGACTGGTCTTGTGTCTTCCCGGTCAATGATACGAGACAAATTAGCCCAAACCGTGCGTAGACAGAGAGGAAAAAGAGATTCTGACAGACTTGCAGTGTGTCAGGGCAGTTACCACATCGTATGAAATGTTGCCACAATAAAAAGACAACACTTTGAGGGAATGTAGACGGGGCAAATATGGCCAAAAGGTGCCTTTTTTTCAATCTTTTGTCCCTTATAGCCCATTGTGATATAATATGTACAATAACTTCTCTGATGAGACTTATTCATCCATACAGCCTAAAAATGTCACCCATGTATTATGGCGTAATATAAATACAGCAGAACAATTCAAAACAGGTGGTGTTACAGATAAAAAGATAACAATAGGTAACTCATCCGCAGCTCCACTAGAGGCACTGCGACTCCTCGCTCCGACCTCCACAGGCCAGAGGCGGGAGGGTCAGAGCAGTGTCTCCGTCTCTCCACAGGTTCCACTTGAATCAGTACTGAAACCACACTCATGTTGGCCTGACGAAACAAAACCATAACTAAATCTTACGAAGATATTTGGCAAGTGTCCTTTTCTTCTTTTCAAAAGCCGTCTCAAACAGAGCCAAAAAAAAATAAAAATAAGAAAATAGCAGAGGATATGAAAATATACAACTCTCAGCTGGTGATGAGTCTTGTTAACAGGTCCACTTTACAGGTCTACGATCCCACCATGGCATGGTACAGGGAGATCCATGTATGGGCGCCCTCTTGGTTGGCTTCTTGTGTTACATGTTACACAAAAAAAAGAAGAAAAAAAAGACAACAGGGCCTGTGTACTTCATTGCTATCAGGACAAAATCCAGGAGAGACAGAGTAAAGGAGGTTTGAAAGACACAACTTATAAATATTAGGCAGTCCCAGACCACCCAGCTACTGCTACACAACCGTCCTATTAAATAGTAATGGGAGATCATCAGTATGTACACTGAAAACAAATGAAAAAAGTCTAAACAAATGTTGCCATCGCCATTTAACTCTACAGCAGAGCTCCCGAAATGGTTCTGAAATGTCATCACTGGGGGTTATCTTCGAATATGTTTTATATAGAAACACACAATATATGAAAGCACAGATGTCTGGAAAAATATGTTCATTCAACTTGATAAAAAGCATTTTTTTTTCCTTTTTGTGTGTGAATGTGTCGTGAACGAGGAGTAGGCACAGTCCTCTTTTCTCTCTTTTCTCTTGAGGTAGCACCTCATTTACCCCAATTAAATTTGAACCTGAAAACTGAAGCCAAAGGTCGCGAGGGAGCGAGGGCCGACGACGTGATCGACAGTCCCACACGTCTGTTTGGAGCGCTACATTGCGGATCAGATCGGAGGCAAACTGGAATGTGAGCTGCTGTATCCGGCCTTTCGTCGCCAGAGGGTGGAAGAGAGAAATAAGAGAGGAAGGCTCTGAGAGGGGTGGATTTGGGTTTTCCTCATGACACAGACACACAGAGGTGGGAGGGCAATGGCCGGGGAGCTATGAAAACAGAGAGACCATATATGAAAGACAGGGCAAAGGATAAAGACAGAGAGAGAAGGGTCCCTTTTGTCACAATATAGCGAGTCCTCCGATCATGTCGGTAAAAACAAGGTCCAAGGAACATCTGAAACAGAAGTATGGGGAGCTGCGAGGTTCATAAAGATTTCTCATTTAGAAAAAAGCTGACTAGAAAGTTCCTTCCTGATGATGGCGTCACTACAGGGGTTGGTGATGATGAAGCTGATGAAGGCTCCTCCGCTGACGTCAGTGTGTCAGAGATGTTCTGGGTACATCATGTGATCCTCAGGCTGGGACGATGTCAGAGCTCCTGGTCTAATGATGGCGGCGACGGAGACAACATCGCCACACTATTTAATGTTGTGTGTATCTGAGGCTGTGTGCAGTGTGTGCATGTGTGCAAGTGTGTGTGTCCGGCTGTGTATGAGGGGGTGTGTGAGCGTGGCTGATCACCAGGCCTCTGTGTACCGAACATCGACATCTTTCAGGTTGGGCAGTTTAGCCTGCAGAGGAAGACACAGACAAATGGGAACTGCATCAACACCTTGACACGTACACTTTACAGGTCAGGAAGTTCTAAATAATTTCCTCATTTCAAAGAGGTTCCCTGGAAAGGACTATGTCATTTTGCATCTTTAGTGGAAAATCAGAGATGTCCCTAAAAGGAATTTTTGGCCACTTGTGGATAGCAAGCTGTAAACACACTGACATAGTATCACTTTATTAAGTTGTTGAACATGAACATGTTAGCAAACAATCGCCTATTTAGGGTGAAATGACCCCACCCCGATCACTACTGCACAGACTCTGTTTTCTTCACTAATTACTGCATGTGAATATGACAACATGAACATAAATTCAGATTTTTAAAATATAAATGCACATGATGGTGTGAGTTGTCTGGCAGTATTACCTTGAGGTCCTCGTATGTGTCAGCTGTGAGCTTGGTGCTGTTCATATTCAGACTGCACAGACTCTTCATGGCTGAAAAAGACAAACAGTTATAATTAGCCACAATTCATTTATACACCTACAAACAACTGACTATACACCCTCAACACAAGCTCTAACATTTCTGCATTAAAATGTCTATGAACACTTGACACGTGTACTGACATTATCTCAAATGTTTCAAACAATGTTCAAACTCAGAGAAATCTGTCATTTTATTCAGGTAACGCTGCGTTTCACCGGTCGCCTGTCGATGGCGTCATATCCCCTTTGTGCCTGCGTCAGCGT
>NW_023339762.1:1622171-1623994 GCF_004916995.1 Morone saxatilis | reverse complement strand
TTTTAATTTGTGTTTGTTTTGGAGAGGAGGAGACCTCTGTGGATAATTGGGCTCCCGGTAGAAACCTCCCGAACCATGAACACTGAAGGAATCCTGCAATGACAATAATGGTGGCGAAGACTACAACTCCCATGATCCCATGTTGCTTCACCACGTCATGAAACTTTGTGTTTTGTTACTGTTTTGATGTATGCGGCAGAAATTACAGATGGTTTAAATCGTTTAAAATGGTTCCTCTAAGCTTGTCCTTAAATTCATCTAGCCATTCTGCACATTCTCACTAAGCTGGGTTTCTTTCTACAGAAGAGAGTTATGATTAATTTGTGTGTGTTTTCTTACAACTGAGAGCCAGCAGACCAGCATCAGTGACGGGAGTCTCACACAGGTTTAAAACCTGAAGACAGGCCAGATGCTCGGATAACAACCTCAACCCTGCATCCCCAAACTAAAGGAAGAGAAACAGAGAAAGAGAGAACATACATGAGACACTGAATCATTAGTGATTACTGATGTGTGTGTCAGTGCTGTGTTCCTGTGTGTGTGTACCTGTGTGGACCAGAGGTTGAGCTGTTTGAGTGAAGGCAGCTTGATGAGCTGCTCGGCACAGGCACTGGTGACGTTGGTGAAGGCCAGGCTCAGGTTCTCCAAGTTCCCAAAAGAACCTGAACTCAACAGGCGGGCCAGGTCCGCATCCTAAGGACAGGAAAAAAAACATTCAATATTGAAATAGTAAAAGCAAGTCTTATAATTGATGTTGTGCCAGGATAGAAGAGGTTCGGCATCAGTGGAATCTCACCGTGGACTTCGAGGGCAGAGTTAGCCGGGTGGGGCCTCCTTTCCTTTGCTGAGGAGAAGAGAGAAAAAAAAAGATGCCCTCTGAGCTCAATGCCTTGCAGGAACCTTTTTCAGACAGTAGATGGTGTGTGTGAGCAGCTGCACTCATGCTGCGTTCATGTCACATTGAGGAAAATGGGATGTGAGAAAACAGTTTTTCAAATATAATTACACCACATTTTAAACATGATGTTACAAGTTCTCTCTTTCTGTATTTAGAGAAAAAATCTAATCAGGAACAAAGAGAGCTTCATGTTTAAATCTGTGGACACTTCCAAGCGCTTCTTTACTGTAAACTTATTTTATAAATGTGTTATTTTTGGAAATACATTTTTGCCAGAGGATATTTGCACTGCACAGATTTTTTTATTTTTTTAACCACTAATTACAAAGTCATTAAGGCAATCAGGTCATAAATTTTCATTTGTGAGAGATTTATTATTGCAATTAATGTTATTACTGTGCCAAATATGATTACTACCACATTTTAACGTAACTGTAATTTCTGTCCCACACACAGATGAACACAGAAACATTTTTTACTGCTAATGCTGTTTAAAGGCACATTTCCTGAGTTTGAGTTGTCTTTGTTTAGGCTTTGTGCACGTTCAGTGACCACCCCCACGTATAAATGAGCTCAGTTCTGCAGACAGAGTCAAGTGGCTGTGACTCAGCGTGTGAAGCATGCAGACTGAGCTGAGAAGGCCAGTTACTGGTACTGGTCTTTATACTGTTCCAGCACTTCAGGCCCAGACAAGCTTCACACTCCAGCGTTGATGTTTCACTGAGAGGTGCGCTACACAGAAGAATGATCCAGTTAGCTGGATGAGAGTAAGGGAGACGTGAAGGACGTTTGTAGGATCCACAGTAGACAGGCACGTGCCCCACCAGGTCTGGATTTCTTTTTAAAAAAAGGTATTTTTATGGGCTTTTCTTGCCTTTATGATAGGGACAGCTGAAGATGAATAGAGAGAGGGGATGACACACAG
>NW_023339762.1:1609024-1622097 GCF_004916995.1 Morone saxatilis | reverse complement strand
ACTGAGCTAACCGGGCGCCCTGGATTTTTTATTTTATTACAGTTACACTACAAGTTTAATATTTTGCCTGCTTTGAATAATCAAGCCAAGCGCAAGGTAGCATGAACTGTGCGTGTCCATATCTATGTTCTGTGAATTCATTTGCATCACAGATAGTCTTCCATGTGAAGTTATGCCCCATCATTTTTGGGGTTAAACAGAAAAGATTTAGTGGCAACAGTGTAAAAGTGTGTGAATAATAGCAAAAATAATCGACTTAAAAATCTTTAAATAAATACACAGTATACTGAACTACAGAAACTTCAATTATTGAATATATACGTATATATATCAAATTGCACAGATTTATGCAGATTTATTAATTAATATCTGTAATGACGTACATCTGTACCCAGAATTTTCTGCACGCAGAATTTTGGCTCGCATAACACCCATCCTGAACATTACAAGCTGCTGATGGTGGCAAATCCATGCACAGTTACTATTTTATTTGTCTCTTGCTACCAGGTCACCACAGTGGCACCTTCTCTTTTAAATCAAACACTCTGCCTTATTAAGATCTTTATGTCATGTAGTGGATTCCCTAAGAAGATTATAGGTGAGACAATGACAAAACTGTATATGAAAAACCTTCTGGTAACATCAAGAGGGACTGTTGTTCTAAAATATGGAACAATATGTGACATCATGCTGATTACAGACTATGGTTGTCAATACTTCTTCAGTACTACGATACTTCTTGATACTATGTGTTTAAAACCATACAATCTCTATTAATTATACATTCAATGGTACTGATACTTTTTGGCGTGGTATTGAAACTCCTACCTTTTTTATACTAATGCTGTATCAAAGTTTAAAATTCTGATATGGCAACAACATTTTTACAGATAATGAATGCTTGATTTCCAGATTAAGTAAATACTCAGGAGGACCCAACTGCAGTGCTAAGCATACACATTTAACATCATGTAAAGAATTTAAACAACTAACTGATATATAAAAACTTGTTGAATTGGGCTTGAAACCTGGAACAAGGTTCTTGAAAAGTATATTCATGTATGGCCAGTATACTGATTAAAGGAAATAATGAGACATTATTAGCAGATATTGGCCTATCGCAGACATATAGCTATCGTAGCGCATATTGAAACTGCAAAAAAGCTTCTGTACTTTTTTGCTAGAAGTTGTTGACCAGAGGAGCTCCAGGATGGACCTACCAACGTTGCAATCAATGGTCGACCCGCTCTACCACCAGACCTGCGGCTGTCTGAACAAACTTTACCTCGCACGACGAACAACAGTGTTTTCCCCACACAATAGATGATGGAGGTGCTCATACATGATACATATTTCTCCTAAATGCCCATCTTATCCAGGGCATGCTTGTTTCTTAACTTCTAACGGTTGCAGTCAGTAGTGTGTCAGGATTGTGGATTGACTAGTAGGTCACTAAGGACACAGGAATTTGTACGTAATGAGAAACTGGTGACTTGATTTTCCAGCAGAGGCCTTTGCTCCACCAAGGTGAGCCCGACAGAAACGTGGGATGAGTTGGACAAGATGTTCTTAGTTCAGATATAAAAGAACTGCAGGGTGCCAAAGAGTACAGCACCGTGTTAACTTCAGGCCTCAGTGTGCATAATAAAGAACTGCATGTGTTGGAGCAGTAACTCACCAGTTCTTTGAGCTCTCTCTGTCGATCACAGAGCTGCTCGTACATGCGCAGGCCCACGTGGGTGCTCTCCAGGGTGGAGATGATCTGCAGTTGGGTGTCTTTGTTCTCAATGATGTTGTACTCAAGCATGAGACACAGGATCTGGACACACACATAAACACACACATACTGTAAAGGCACTCCACTGATTTTATATGTGAGAATCAGTGTACTTGTGGAGGAGGTAGTGCTCAGAGTACATTTGGAACAAGTGACAAGAATAAATGGCACAACAATGACACAAAATGGTCAACAAACTAAACTACTACTAGAAGAGACCATGAGAAATGATTGAGAATATTTATTGATAAAAGAATAAAAAGAAACATGGACATACCTCCACCATGGTCTGGTTTCCACGTAGGGCCAGCAGCATGCAGGGACCCAGCTTGTTTTCAGCCAGAGACAGCAGAAACTTCTTGGTCTTATAGCAGGAGCCCATCAAGATATGAACCTGGAGGAGAGGAAGAGGAGGTCGTAAGCAACCACAACCACACATTAATTAGCACACATTGATTGTTCAGGCTGGCTGAGTGTGTCCATACACTCACCATACTGGCAAACAGCTCTCCATCGTCATCACATGCCACACCTCCTGGACTGTAGAGCTGAAACCAGCCGTCTTTACCTGAACGCACACTGAGTAGGCAGGAATGGACCTGGAAAACACACACACACACACACACATTGATTGACGATTATTCTCAACTTGTATATATATCCTTTAAGTTCTAGAGCTGAGCAAGGTTGAAACAGTGGTAAACATGCACACATTCACCTCCTGCCTTGGGTCCTCCGCAAACCTCTGAATAACATATTTCAGTTCCCTATTTAGACAGAGAAACATTGAGACACAAATGTCAGGTTGTTTTAAACTAGGATCTAACTCAATGTGTGAAGAACAGTTTATGATGTCTGAGTTACTTACTTTGTGAATTTGGCATGTGCAAGGGCCCTGGAGAGAGGGAAGACAAAGAGAGATGTGAGATATTTCTGCCCAGAATACTTAGAGCTAAGAAGTATGACAAAACAAACATTTATCTTTTGGGAAAAGTTCATTTAATGCATGCTTTTCTGGCAATATATCTCAGATTTGATGTTTACAGGGGGAAAAACAAGCATTTCTGGAGGACAGTTTAACATGTTTGGGTTGGAGTTCTGCTTTGTGCTACCTCTCACAATGATGTTAAGCTGATGACACAGTAGCACAGTGTTACTTTATATTGGTGCATACAGTCAACATGCTCAGATAAGTTTCAGAGGGAGCGCAGAGACCATTATGACATTTTCAGCATGTGTGCACATGACACGAGAATGGGAACTTCTCAGGACTGTTTGTTAATTTAGATGACATTTTAATGATCCCTGTGGGGAGTCATTACAATTCTGTTTTAGCAGTCGTTGCAAGAGGTTGGCTGTGATGATACAGGATATGAATCAGGTCAAAGAAATGGATAATTAAATTCTAAACTGACCACAAGTTTTTGTGTTTTAAGTTTGTACTAATACATCAAAATTAAGCTGCATATGTGTAGTTCATCATTTTCCAGTTCATCTACAAATAATGTGTTTGTAATTAGAGTTGGGATCCAATCCAATATCGTTATCAGGTGCCGAGGTTAACATAATTCACATATTGGGACTGGCATCACCGATCCAGATTTCATGAATTATAAATATGTAATAATGAAATAAATTTTAAGCCCATAGCCAAAATATAGCACAAATTAATTAACTGAAAAACAGTTTTACAAAGATATCCAGTAATCCCCATATATTCCACATAATCTATGAGTTAGACGTAGAGGCGCAGCTTGCGCTGGACCATGTACCTGCCGTAAAGTAACATGAGTTGAGTTGGCTAACTCAACATGTCCTTAGTTATAAAATAATATAATAGAAAAATGATAATAACAATAGAAAAACAAAACAGCAACTGGTAAGGTGTGTAAAGCCAACAGACTACCTGGAGTCTATGCTAGTTGCCTGGCAGCTTCTCCTGCATGGCCAAGAAATAGTCCAGAAAATAAACCCCATAAAACCATGACGTGTTGTTTACACACTTCAGCTAACGAGATATAACGTGTTAATTAGTGAGCTTTAGAGGGGAATTTAAAGGCAGATTTAATTACCTTAGGCTAGTTGTTTCCAGCCTTTGTGCTAAGCTAAATTTATCTAATCTAAACAACTGGCTCCAACTTCACATTTACAGTACACACATGAGAGTGGGGTCAATCTTCTCATCAAATCTTTGGCAAGAAAGTAAATAAACATATTTCTCAACACTGTCAGTACCAGTGTCCGTCTGTGTGTGTCTCTGATGTGTGTGTACATATGACTCATTATATCCTCAGCGACAGGGTGCTGGGGAGTATTGTTGCCTTTCCTAATGACGCCTGAAGCCATCGACCAGGCAACAGTGGCACAGGTGAGCAACAGGTGCGTCCCAGTGTTGGAGAAACAACAAGTCGGGAGCGAGTCAACGCTAATAAAGCTCAGGATCAGCCAGCCAATTACATATAAGGCTCGGGGCTGCTTATGGCCAATTAAAGCAGGCTCTCTGGGGGAGAAAGAAGCCGCCCTCCAGTTCGCGACCCCCAGGAGGCGTGGTGAGGTACCTCAACCACGTCAGCAGCCAGTCCCCAACAGGACCCTCCAAGAAACATGTTTACATCCCCAGAGAGAGTGATGTGAGAGAGTGGAAGAAGGAAAGAGTGAAGCCGGTGGGAGGGCTGGTGCAGCTGATGGTTACAGTATATGATTATGACTCCGGCTGCACTGGTGTTTTTGGACTGCAACCAAAAGTTTTATTCTGCATTTAGACTGTCATAAGCCACCAAAACTCTCAACTGAAATGCAGTACTACTACAGTGACCGGGTTCTGAGCACTGCTGAAACACTCAACGCTGGGCCTGAACACATCCTTCGCTGACACAGATGGAGGCCTGAAGCTGCTGTTCTGCTAATATGCTGCTTTCACTGCGCAGGCTGTGTAGACACTTTGTAACTCAATCTAACCAATGCATGTTCACAGGAACAATAAAAAGGCCACTGAGGGGGCGCCCGGTTAGCTCAGTGGGTAGAGCTGGCGACCCATGTACCGAGGGCTGAGTCCTTGCTGCAGCAGCCCAGGGTTCGATGACCGGGCACGACCTGCGGCTTTTGGCTTGCGTGGTCATACCCTCCTCTCTCTTTTTTTTTATTTTTTATTTTATGACAGAGATAGACAGGAAAGGGGTCCTGTCTATCTCTGTCATAAAATAAAAAATAAAAAAAAAAGGCCACTGAGGCCTCGGCACTGGCATTACTGATTCCAAGGGTGTAGGTTTGATTCCAGCAGAGAGGCTGACACAATGAAGTCAAAGGTTTGAAACAAAAACTGTGGAAACTAACACAAGTTCTATCCATATAATTGTGAGGTACTTGTACTTATTTAAATATTTATATTTTGTGCCACTAGACATCTCTTAGCTACTTTTTCTAAAACTCAAGCACACATAGGAACCCATCTCTCCTGGCTCTTCTCACCTCTCCTTTGTTCCCTTGCTGTTGTTACACTTTTACACGCCTTTTTCATTGTACAGTTTATCAGTTGTTCTCTATTACTGTTATGATTGTATAAACACTACCACTTTTGGCCACAGGGGCCGCCAGAATCAACACAAAATGAGGTTTTGAAAGCAGGACTTCTACTTCTAATAGAGCATTATCAAACTATGGTATTACTACTTTTACTATTTTCAAGTATAGAATTCGGAATACCTCTCCCATCAATTACTTTTATAAAAACTGGAAAACATGCAGAAAAGTTGGAGTTGCTTTTTTTCCACACTGAGTAGTAAGTGCAGTAACCTTTTAATGTTCCCACAACCTCCACTAAGATGACAAGGAAACTTGAATGCTGCTCCCAACGCTTAATTAGCAAGTTTACAACAATAATTGCAGATGAGAGTGTCAACATTTTCATCAACTCCTCTCTTCTCTCACCGAAACTATGGCGGCTGGATATTAAGAGCACACTGTTCAGAGAGGATCTGAAGCTTCTGGTCATTTTAAGTGGCTAGTATGAGAGATCACTAGACAAATTAATAAAATGCAAAGTGTGAGCTGAGGTATGTGTGTGTGAATACTCACTCTTTAGGGAAGGGGATGGGCTGCAGCAGGCTGGCCAGAGCAGGTCTCCAGTCATCGTAGTCCGACCTGACAGAGACAGACAGCAGTAAAAACAAGAGGGAAAAGGACAGAGATGTCAGTTTAACAATGAAAGACAGCAGTGCAGCCTGGGAGCATTTGAAACAAGTGGCGGCGAGGTGACGCAGAGCTGCAGCACTGATTTAACAGAAACTAGAGCAGCATCACATTACTGTGAGTTAAGTAAGACTGGCTTTGTTACAAATGCTACAAACACACAGACACTGTCACTTTTATAGGCCTTCCTGCTTTGTTACCGCACCTACACCTCGACAGAAGGGGATACACACACACACACACACACACACACACACAGCTCCACGTTCACACTGTGTAATCAGCACCGAGGCTCATGCATTCATTCATTCAGGGCTGTTCAACCCATTTACACTGATCAGTTCTTCAGCCATAGGCACACTCACATTATGTCACCTTTACAAACTAGGACGCTTCCTGGTTCCTGGTGGTTGACATGTCATTTTCTACAATATTAAATTGGCTTGGAGTAAGTTTAAAGTAGCTCCATCAAGACAGACTTTTGTGAAAAGGCTTTTTACGAAATCATTTTTTTGTTCGAAGCAGTGGCAGTTTTCCATGATTTTTCAGTCTGATATCTGTTCGTCTCTCACCCTTTTTACTGAAAATTCCCTACCCAACGCTATAAGAGATGCAAGCTCTGTGAACATTTTTAAACCACAACTGAAAACTTATTTAACATTGGCTTTAACTAACTGTCACTTTCCTTCATTTTATTCTTATCTTTTACATATTGTATAGTTCTTAAGCTTTATCTTACTTCTCATTTTAACTTTCACACATTCTCGTGTTCGAGCCCACCTTGCTATTTGATGTGTCTGTTATTCATTTGATTGTGTGGTTTAAATCGTGCAGTATTTGCACCTGTTGTAATTTGCCTGTCTTTTATTTATTCTGTCTGTTAGTGTTGTTGTTATTATTATCATTATTATCATGGATATGTGGTGTGTAGTAACACATTTTGGAATGGGAGTCCACCATAAGTTACAGAGGTATCTACACTCACAGCATCTTGAGGATGAGAGCGAAGCAGCCCAGCACTCGGTCAGCCTGTGCTGGCAGCTGGATGGACAGAGTGTTGACGGCCGGGCTGACCAACAGACAGTCGATGAGGTTGGGTTCGCTGTCGCCCCCCGACGGCCCCTCCTTCCGCCTGGTGTTGGCTGAGTTGTTGTTTCGCTCCAGCTCCACGAGGATCTCGCTGGAGTTGACGACAGAGGGTGGAGGGGAGAGGGGCAGGGAGGGCGTCGGAGAGGAGATGGGAATGGACAGGGCAGGGTTTGTGGGAGCGGGCGGAGGTGGCTGGGGAGGACTGGGGTTGGCGGAGAGAGGGAGGAGGGTGGCAGGAGGCGGCGTCGGAGGCTCGGGGCGCAGAAGGCGGAGCGGCATTGGGGGCTTGCGGTCGTTCTGCTGCTGGCAGCCGTTCCTGATCTCCTTTAGGCTGGGGGAGTTGTCCCGACTGCAGGGAGGGCAAACAGGGGGAGAGGTGAGTTGGACCACATATGAAACCTATACTCAGTGCAGGGACAGTAATTGTCAAAGCACAGCAGTAAGGCCAGTGACAGTGTAAGCAATAGGCCAAGTGTAATGACAGAAGGGGAACAAAGGAGAGGTGAGAAGAGCCAAGAGAGATGGGTTGCTTTGTGTGCTTGAGTTTTGGAAAAATTTGCTAAGAATTATCATCTCTGGGGTGGAGGATGCTAAGGAGACAACGCTAATTGGGGGAATAGCCTATGCCATACATCTGAAGTCAACAAAATGCCCCTGCGGAACACACTAGGAAGAAAAGAGAGCATGTAAATATAAATCACTGATTTTCTTGGGGCGACAGAACACTGCTTTATTTTCCAAAACTGTTCTCTAATGTACCATAACATATGTAAATCTACTGACAAAACTTAAATCACCACATGTTGTGCAAAGAGTTATTGCAGCTCCTTTTCATTCCCATGCTTTCTGTATTTGAAAGTATGACTGATGGAGGCAATTTACCCTATAAACAATTAACTACATTTAATAATTATGACAAAGATTATATTTGTCAAAAGCAGCAATATTTGGAAAATTGATACACTGAAGGGTAAGGTCTGTTTATCACCTGCAACGCTCTCAGTTCCTTTTACACCAAGCTCTTTTCTGAAAGACTCCCAAGAATGATGCCATTGCACTGTAGAGTTATTGAGTTATAAAAAAACACAACATGTTGGGACATTGCAAATTAGTTTAGGCTATAAATGGCAGAATATGGTATGATGACTGTCCCGTATCTGATCTGCTTTCCCGGTAACATCTGCAAATGACTGTTTTCTTCTTATTAGTTGTACAACATGTGGGGAAATTACCAGTAATGTGTTTGTCTAATCAATAAAAAAAATGGACAGAGGTAACCAAGAGCTGAATAAACAGATACTGTGTGGGATGGTCAGCCTTAAGAAACAATGGCTGCTGTGGCAAAGCTTCTTTCTCATGCTTGGAAATGACACAAAATCAGACAAAATCCCAGCAAAGGGATGTACTGGACACATGGACCTAATGTACTGTAAACTCATGTAAAAGTAAAGCATTAGATATAGCATATGAACACTGTCAGTAAATAAACTACAATGTAGTGTGAAGACTCTGGTGCAAAGAAAGCAGCTTTTAGTCACGTTTCACTTTTGAGTATTTTGTCAGGAGTGTGCATACGTTGTCAGTAAGTGATGGTTGCCATTTTGTATACAAGCACTATGGCATTATGAGGCCCCAGGGGTAGCTGCAGCTTGTCTTGCTGACCTTCAGGTCCAACAGATCTGAGCTGCTCAAACTGCAGCGGTCAGATAAACAAGATGTCCGGACATGAGTAGAAAGGTAAGCAGGTGCGCTGAGGGAGAGGTGGAAAACTGACAAGATCAAATGTGAAGGTGGTGAGGCAAGCCAAGAGTTTACACACTCAATTGTGTTCGGGGGGAAAAGACAAGAAGCTACCGTGTGTGTATGTGTGTGTGTGTGTGCATGTGGATGACTGACCTGTTGATGAACTCCTCATAACAGGAATAAATGGCGGCGAGACACACTGCCACCAGGTTTGGCAGGACCCGTGGGTGAGGGCACTGCCCTGTTGGCCCGTGCATGCTGCAACACACATAGGTGCAGGTTATATACCTACGGCCCCAACTGTCTACTGCATGTTATCTGGGTACAAACTTGATCAAATGCAGCACTACCCTTACTGCAGCTTCACACTAACCCAGTTTTACATAGGCGATCTGAATGAGGGGCTAAAATGCAATTCAATTTTCCTAGGACAACATAGATTATCAATTTCCAGGTGTTTCCATGACTGGAAAACTAGTCTCTAAATATCCAGGTTTTCCAGGATGCGTGGAAACTCTGAATAAAAGACGTAAAATAAAAAGTAAAACTAACTACTTTGATGCTTTGATGCATGCCCCAAAACCACCCATTTTGGACCTCCGTATTTCTAAAACCATGCATACAGCAAGGCTTGTGAGGCACTCCTAAACAACTGCGTCTTTGTAGATTACATGTCTACATCTGATCAGACAGGGCATTAACAGGTTTAAAGAACCTGCTCTCATTGTGCATGACAATTTCTTACCTGTGGACGAACTTCTTGACGACCTCCATCCCAGCATTCAGCTCGTTGAGAGCCAGGATGTACTCCTGAGTGAAGAGACGCAGTCGAGGGCACTTTCCAAAATCCTGCCAAAGAGATGCACAAAAACAAGTCAAACATATATCAACCAACATGCAAAAGAAATAGGCAAAAGTAATGGGCCTTAAAACCAGAACAAATGCCAAAACTGTAAGCCAGTTGTGCTTATCACAAGCAATGAAAACAAGCAACAAAAAACCTGACTGAAGTATTTTGGTCACTTAATTGAGATAAATTTAAGAATTTGTAGCTCAATCTAAGATTAATAATTAGCACAAAAAATATAAAACATCTTACAATAAGACACAATTTCTTTAAACAGGATTAGGGTTAGGGTTAGGGTTAGGGTTAGGAGGCACCAGAAACATTCTTATTTTTAGCATTTTTTATGAAAACAATGAAAAAACTAAAAAGCTGCATCATTTCCAACAATAGGACGGGAAATCTCTTAAGGACAATAATCTGTTCCCCTGCTGGGATATTAGGCAACCATTGTTGTTACTGGTTAAATCAAGCTCAGAATTAGCTAAAAGTTAGATACATTTTCTTAAAACCTGATTATTTTTCTAATGCAAAACATTCTTGACAAGATTATTATTTCCCAGTCATAGCAGTCCCAGTCAACCCTAACCCCCTTTCCAAAACAGTGTACACATTAATGCAGTTTATCAAAAAGCACTGGAAACACATATGAAATATTTCAGCTGGCATGTAAATTCTTACCCTTTGCAATTAAGTCAAAAAGTTAAAATGAGATGATTCTAATTTGGGATGGGGAAACGACTTTTTTTTGGAGCATCTTATGTTTTTATTTAGATAGTTGATGCAACAAAACATATTTAGCCACCTATAGTTATTTTCACCACTACTTGCTGACACACATCCCTTTCCAACAGGAAACTGATTGCTCTCCTTAAAGCCACCAGACAGGCAGTGGACCAGCAGCTCTCCAGTTCTGCTAAACTCAGCAACATGGAGTTGTTTTTTTCATTTATAACAGATTTACCAGATGTACTGGATGCATTTCTTTTTCTACCAGATTAAAGGAATGTAGCATTTTCACATAAATGACCAAAACCATGACACTGCATGCAATAAACAGGGTGTGGAACCAGCACTAAATGGGAACTGATACCCAGTTATCATCCCTGCTACTGAAAGCTCCTGAACAGAGCAGTTCTCACCATGTTATGTTTGAGGATTCTCTGGACCACAGGAGTGAACACTTCAATCACAACCATCGACCTAGGCCGCTCCCGACAGTGCTGCAACACACACAGGAAGCACTTTAAAATGCTTGAAACTATTTATCTTATCTCTACTACAGTGGCTATATGTATTTATATAAGTATGTATTATGAGACTACAGCATATGACCTCACCTTACAGAAGAACTCACACAGGTCAGGTGGTGGGTGGTTGTTTTCCAGAAGAGGAGCAATGGCCTGAACACACACACACACACACACACACACACACACACACAGATGAATATTTCCATATCCTATCTCTTATTTACCCTTGCTGTGAGTCAGCAGTGTAGCTCTAGGCTGTCAGGTGCAGGAGCCTTGTAAAAACAGCCCCACAGGTGAGCTACACAAACACCACAACCTCTCTCAGCATCGAACTCTTCTGTTCTGCTCAGAAACCGCCATATGGGCATCAATCAAAAACACACAAATACACAAGTGTAACAAGCATGTGAGGAGAGTCTATATTTTTCTTCAGTTTAAAAGATAAAAACGAAAAGAGGCCGGACTCAAGGGCGTTAATGATTAACTTCAGCCTGACATCAAATATCAATTTACAGTGACAGTGAACTCACCACAATGATGTTCTCATGATCCTGAGTGCTGAGATTAGAGTTCTGCGGGGAGGAAGAGGAGAAAGGAAAAACAGAAGAGTTTAGGCAAGAATTAAATGGATTATTGTGTGTGTCATACTGTATTTAAATGTCCTCACAACCAGGTGAAAAAGGGGACTTTGTTATCTTTACATTAAGATTTGGATTCAGGTGGTTAGGTGTCACGTTTAGTTAAGAGCTAGGATTAAAATAAGGCGTGGTTGAGAGGGAGGTTCCTGCTTTATACTACTGTACGTGGCACTGTGACTCAAGGGAATCCAAACATCTTCCCTGGAATACGTTACCTAACTGGAAGTGACATCAACACCAGTGAAAACTCCAGGACAAATCCAAACATGAGAATTGTTTTTTTATTCCTTTATGGATGGAGGAAAAAGAAGGTACAATACTGGCTCAAAAAGATTCACTCTTAATAATTCAAAGGGAAGAAACTTTTTATGATGCTATTAACAAAACAAACAATTTCACTATTCTATTTCTATATAGTAGGTTGGATTCCCCTTGAATTTAATGAGACGAGGCGATAGAAGCACTACTGCTCTTGTCCACAGGGGCCACCAGAATCAACACAAAATAAAAGTTAATTTTAGGAGCTTCAAGTACAACACTTGAGTAAATGTAATTAGTGACTTTTGTTTTTGTTATAATTAAAAAAAGAGAAGAAAATGGAAAAAGGCCATTAGGCTAAGTTTTAAATTAGGGTAAAGACTAAGCATGTAATATTTGTGTGTGCGTGTTGCTACCTCAGCCAGCAGGGTGGAGATGATATGCAGTGGAGCCTGGTGGATGGACTCGTCCTGCAGTGGCGAGGTCAGAGCCATGTCCACCAGCGCTCTGATCTCCTTCAGCACCACGTCCCAGCGACTCGGGTTGTTCAGGACCTTACGGTACTTGTAGATCTTTTTCTGTAGGAAACACAGTGCAATACCCCATAGTGACTACCCAGCAAGCACCTGGACTATCACTACTTTCTATAGCCGCTGCATGCATTGTTCAGTGAAACCAGCACTTCAATACTTCTCATATCATTAAGAAATATGTTTCAACAGTGTGAATTCTGTTTCTGTTTTATGTCACTATCTATAGTAACACTTGTTGGCTTGGCAGGGAAATGTCTTATTCAAAATGGTGCAGTGAAAACACACAAACAGGAAATGTTCAGAGCTGTGTAAAGCCGACCAATCATGATACCCCTGTGGGCCGTGCTGCCTGTGTGATTACTGCCTGACAATCAGTGTTGAGTATGGAGGAAATCAGACACAGAAAAAACCAAAAGATTGAAACCATAGGAAGTAACTGTGAACTCTAGTATTCTGAACTACCTCAGGCAGACTTCCTGTATAGCTTTATTTAGCTCAGTGAGCGCAGTGTGGCTCTAGTACTGACAGGTTTAGGGGTCAGATCTTCATAAAGGTCTGTAAAGTACCATAAATTGGGGTGTCAGACTGTGAGAAGGCTTGTAATTGACTTGTAAGTTTCAGCATGATTAATTGACTTCAATGTGTGTGATAACCTTTTTATTATTATAGTTAAAAATAAGGAATGACCATGCTGAAATACAGAGCAAAAATGTCTGTGTATGTGTGTGTGTGTGCATGTGTGCGCGTGTG
>NW_023339762.1:1600513-1608999 GCF_004916995.1 Morone saxatilis | reverse complement strand
CTTCCTTCCAACTGGCGAAACAACACATGCTAAATACCTTTATTATAACACCTCCCTCCTCAGCCTGATAGAGCGGAGCCGGCTCTCTTCTGCTCACCCCCCCCTCCACAATACACACATACACAATCCCTGTTGTTAAACTGCACCCATACAGGATTTTCATTACAGACGACGTCCGTGGCAAATATTGGTTCTGGACGACATGTCTCATTTCCTTGGTAGAGCAAACGTCAGCCCCTGCCCACGTCTGTCTGCCTGTCTGTCTGTCTTTCTGCCCGTGTGTACGTTGCCAAATAGTGTTTCTGATTGAGTTTTTACGCGAGCTGGATGCACACGCCACGCTAACAAGACGAACTGCAAAATAAAGAGCAGAATATGAAATTGTGTGCTGAGGGAGAAGATAAATGGTGTTTTTGAATAGGAAGAGGCAGAGCAGAATGGAGACTAACAGAAGGGGCTTCAATTTTCTGATAACCAGCCGAGGTTACCATAGATACTCCATCCTGCACAAGAGCATGCACTGATTGCTCTCTCTCTCTCTCTCTCTCTCATCCTGTTTCCTTCTTCCTTTCTGTCTTTCTTTCTACTCGAGTCTGTTTTCCTGCTCCGAGTCCTCTCTTTTTTTCTCTCTTTCTGTCTCTTTCTGCTCTGCTTTTCATCGTGGAGGAGGGTTGGAGGAGGCTACAGCTCCTCTTGTCTCCTCTCCTCACTGCTGTGTTGCCATAGAAACAAGGGGATGGAGATGTATGTTATGTTTTTTGTGTTTCCAGAAGCAGACAGGGAGAAATGATGGAAGGAAAAAAGAAACAAAGACAGAAGGAAAGCATGACCTATGCACTGCATTTTCCAAAATGTTCCATACACCAATGCTAATCATCATCACATCACTGTTTTTATTCCTATCTGATTCATGTGAAGGACAGGATCAGTATTTTTGAATGATTTCACCTATTTAATACAAATTAGGTTTACTATCACATATTACAAACAATTACAAGTACATTTTCCAGCCTACATATTGTCAAAGTTGGTATTGTAGGTTTTAATACTTAACTCCTTTGTTAAATATTTGTAAAGCCCACAGACAGATGTAAAGGCTGACCAATATTCGTATACAATAACAATATTCTAATAGTCAACAAATCCTATAAGACTCAAAACAAAATGAAATTTCCAAAAACTATTTCATCAATGACACTCTTGCACTGGCTGACCCGTTCTTTAATTTTTACTTTAAGATATTTTTTGATAATTTTTCATTGCCTTTATTAGATATTACCAGCTGAATAGTGACAGTAAGGTGAGGAGGGAGACAGGGCAATGACATGCAGCAAAGAGCCACAGGTTGGAATCGAACCTGGCCCACTGCAGCAAAGACGCAGTCTTAGTACAAGGGTGAGCTTCTGGGACTGCGACATGTTCCAATTACTCACTAGAGCAGTGGTTCCCAACCTGGGGCTCGGGACCCCCAGTAGAGGTTTCCAAAGCTTCGTGGGGGGTTGTGAGGCCTTCTGATTTTAAGGCGTGTGAGGAAACTTAAAAACCTACACAGTAAGCCTATATCTCAGCATTTGGTTCACTTCTGTGAAGGAATTAAAATGTAAAGTAAAGTAAATTGTCTAATAGAACAATGGCAACAGGGACAAGAAGACACTGAATTTGTGGCAAAAGAAGTCTAATAAGGTCTGTATGATTGTTAAAAATGATTAACAAAAAAAACAAAAAACAACATCATACAGACAAAATTGTATAAAACATTCCCTGAACAGGAAATAATCTGCTAAAAAAATCATCCAAATCCCTCCTTTTACACAAACTTCCTGCAGTTACTGAGTTCACTGTTTGGGTTCATTACACAGTTTTGAATAGAATATGAAATATTCATAAAAAATGTCACTGAGTCAGGGGGTGTCAGTTTAATAATTACAGAAAATTGGTCCCTTAGATCCCTTATTAGAGCACTATAATACAGACTGAAAATAGTCCTAACAAATGCAGTATTTTTCTCCTATTTGATTAACTTTTGCTCAAAACTACAGTGCCCAGATGTTTAATAAAAGTACTGAGCCTTCTTTAAAACAACAAGGAACTGTATATTTGTGACAATTTACTGTACATCTTTAGGGCAGTCAGAAGACACACTTTTCAATCAGAGAAACGCAGCCTTCTCCTCTAACTTTAAGGTGTGCTGTGACTTTGGGAGAGTAAGCAATGCTAAATGCTGAGTCACTCATCAACAACCCTATCAGCTCCCTGATATGCTATGTTCACCGAGCGCTGCAGGGCGGGGGAAAACTTTCCAATTGTGCCTTTGATGATTTAAAGCAGGAAGCACATCGCTTCGAAAGAGAAACTGAAGCAGGGTGACAGAGGAAGACTGGGGAGGGAAACAGCTGACTGAGGCAGTCTGAGCTGCAGTGGAAGCAACGAGTCTGAAGGAGACACCTATCAGGTGTTTAACTCCTGCTGCCCGGATCAGTGCACCCGATAGGTCAAGCAGCCACTTTAAAGGTCAGCCCACTAAATACACACCTGGAACAGAGGCAGTCGTAGTAATGATGTGTACTGAGGAATAAGGTGCATTATTTGAATTTGAAAGGTCCCTTCTTCCTTTCGTTCTCTCCTCCACTCCACATTCTTTACTGTCTTTTCTTCCTTCCCTCTCCTTCTTTACCTTCTGTCCTTTTCTTTTATCAGCTCCTTCCTTTCCTTCTCTCTAAACTTCTTGCAATTCTTGTCTCCTCATCTTTTACTTTTTCCTCTCTCTCTCTCCCATCCTTCTCTTATTTCCTTTCCTACCTCCACCATCTTCTCCCTCTTTTCCTTCCTTCCTTGATTCCTCATCTTCTCTTGCTTCTTCTTCTTTTATTCCATCTGACCATTCATGCTTTCTCAGTTTTTTAACCCCTTCTCTTTTCTAAACCTCTCCACATTGTCCTTTCCTTTCCTCCACTTCGCTGTTCCTCCCCTCTTCCGTCATCCTCTGCTCCCTCTTTTACTTCTACTCTCCCCACTTTTTCCTACATATCTTTTACTTCTAAACTTTCCCTTTCCTTATCTCCTCCCTCTTACCCCCCGTCCGTCTTTTAGTCTCATGTTTATGTTGTTCCATCTTTGCTATATTTATTTATTCAACAATAAAAATGACTAATCATATTCTTAAATAAAAAAGAACTCTGGCTGTGACAAAGCAGCACAGTCACAAGTATGCATAAGCACCTCATGTTTAACAAACATGCGTACGATATACTGAGTCAGGCACAGGCACTGCGGACACTGAGTGAAGTTTGGTTCACAAGACACCTCTGTTTTGTTTGTTTGTATCACAGAGCGACAACCACAACCCTCCTGCTGAAGGCAGATAGCGGGTGGATAAGGGGGCATTTGAGTGCACATTTCTTCCTGTTCCCATCATCGAGCAAACAGCATCATTTCACATCCTGTGCTCCATTGGTTTCATATTTACCAATACTCACTAGCTCCAAAACAAAAGGACATTCAGCAGTGACCCAGATCTAAAGGGTGGCAGAGGCGCTGCAATGACTCCCTTTGCTCAAAGACCTTTGCTGAGACCAAGAGATTGATCACACACTGACATAAACATGTTATATGCTCCGTTTAGGGACTCAGTCACACCACAGAACTCACATGTGAGGCTGCAGGACTCGCGTGTGACGTTGCCGGGCACTGGCACTAAAGACTCACTTCCCTGAACGATAAGCTGTTCTACTTCTCCATTTTGGAAGGAACAAGCAAATAGCTGCTCGTAAACTCGGACGACAAAAACACGCTGCTGACCTGCGGCTCACTGTCAACAGGTTGCTGCAGGCCTTCCCTTCACAGGGCCGAGGATAGAGAGCGCTTCTGTTGAATTAGCTGTTTGGTGACAGTGCTCTGTGGTTTGACGCTGACACATACTGTGAAAACACAGTTCCAAGAACCTTCTCAAACCAAAACTGACTTACTAAATGAAAACATTAATGACAATTCCGACAAATTGAGGCCTTATTGATAAGTAAGACTGCATGAGATTGCATGTCACATGACATCAAAAACAATGTAGCAGTACAGTACTGAGGCAGTAGCTCAGTACCACTAAATCATTAGCTGGTTATATGATTTGTTGGTTCAAGCCATTTCAATACAATAATAATAATAATAATAATTTTTTTTGCGTCTAAAATGTAAGAATTTGTTGCTTTTTGATGGCCTATAGATTTTTTATATATGGACATAATGTTGCTGTGTGAGACAGGTAAAAACACAGACCCCAACTTAAAGGTACCCTTTGGAGTTTTTGACCACTAGTATTGCTGAGGAGCAATGTTTTTAAGAGTAGGTCCCCATTTTGTTTGTATTTCGTGCATGCATACAAGGACATGGGTGACACTATACACCTCTTGCAATGGTTTCACACTGTCTAACTGATCAAAGGCTGGTGGTGAGAATGTGTCAAATAAGTATGGGACTATATGAAAAATTCATGTCACAATAATCCTGGCCAAACTAATTGCGAGTCACTATATTATCGCGATTATATTCAAAAATATTCTGGAATCACTTTACCTTACATTTCGTTATAAAGTATAGAAACATATAGGTGAACCAAGATGACAATTTAAAAATAATTCAGGAAATCAAGACTGTACACTAGCAAGCTAGACAGCTTTTTCAGGTCATGTGATGATATTCCCAATCCACGATTATCCTGATATAGTATTGATTCTGAACACTATGACAGTTTTCCTAAAATTAGATATAACATTTTTTTATATATATATATATATTGCCTTGCTTACAGTATTGCAATATATTGCAATATATTGAATCGTAATATGTGTTGTATTGCCAGATTCTTGCTGAAACACAGCCCTAATATCGTATATCGTCCCATCCAGAAATGTAGCAATGTGCCAGCAAAGTAAGAAAACCAGCTAACAAACACACACATTTTGGACTGAATATAAACATAACTGTTACAAACAAATTAAATCGCCATTAATCAAATAATCACACATCATAAGAATGACACGGGCTCCCTTGAGGTCCAGATACAAAGACAACCCTTTGGGCCAGGGGTAGGCAACCTGAGGCTACACAGCCACATGCTGCTCTTTAGCCCCTCTCCAGTGGCTCCCTGTGGCTTTGGCAAATATATATATGGAAATGAATAACTGTTATTAGTTAACATTCATTCATTTTCATTGTTGGCCTAAAGTGATTCTTAAATTCTCTGATTGTAATTATGTGTAGCCATTACATACTCAATAAAAAACATGTTTTAACATTTCGTCAACCAAAATGTGCATCATACATTACATCCTGACCTGGCGCCTTTTCCTCCAAAAAAGAAAAAAAGAAGGTTCAATAGTTCGTGGAAAAATCTGTTGGCTTTCACCACCAATGGTGCTGGCTTATTGCTATTTATTAGGTATATATATATTAGCGTTATATTTAACGCTCAATAATGTTTTGCGGCTCCAGACAGATTTTCTTTGTTGTTTCTTGGATAAAAATAGCTTTTTTGAAAGTAAAGTTTGCTGACCCCTGCATCAGGCTCTGATGTTGTAATAGCCATTTCTCATTACTTTTGAAGACTTAATGCTTATTTGATCAATTACATACGTTAGATTGGAAATTAATGATGGACACAGTCTCCATGTAGTGCATACAGTATACAATATAAAAATAAGTTTTAAAAAAAAGAATAATAATAATATAATAGAAAAACATATCCATAAGCACTGGAAGGCTGGTTGCTTTAGTATTTAGTGAAATAAAAATTGGAATGCGATCAATACATGCCTTCAAAAGCTTGCTAGGTTATAGGCCTTCGATTGAGAAATTAAGGATTCTTGGAATGTGGACAAAGGAGACGATACTTAGCAACCGTACAGAATGACATCAGCGTATACTCAACTCACAAGAAATGGCTGTGACAACTCAACCACAACAACAAAACAGCAACAACAACCAGCCTAAGAATGGCCCCAGGGAAAAACAACAGCAAAAACAACCTAACAGCGACCGCTACAACAACAATCGCAACAGTAAACAATGATTGCATCAACATAAAACAATTTGAGCAGTGATGACAAAACCAACAATACAATAATAACAACGAGTGAAGCAGGAGTAACATCAGCTCCTGGCAGCTAAGCCCACCACTTACAGAGCGACTGGGAGTGTAAGAGCTGGAAAATTGTAAGGAGCTGCACACTTAGATCCAAATATAACGTTAGCCCAAACAAAACTGTAAATCAGACTGTGAAGAAGCTTGCTTGTGCAGTTCTGATTATCTTGGAAGGTTACAGTGGAAAATAAGCATACAAACTGTACTGCTGTGAGCTGTGGCTATTCCCTGTACAAGCAGGTCAACGTTCAGTGTTGTGACACACAGCAAACAAACACAGGGCTGCATCAGAAAGTGCATCAGTGGAGTCAACACGCCTAGATATCTCTCTGTTGTTGAGTTATTTCAATAAAAATGTCTCAAAAGGAGCAGGAGTGAGTAAGTCCCACAGAGCTCTTAACACATAAAACTGTACGTATATAAAGACACACTCATATAACAACAGGGGTTTAAAAAAAGGCTAAATACAAGGAGATCTCACACTACCAGATGGAAGAAAAACTAACTTGTCAGACCAAGATGTTGAAGTGGAACGCATGGGCAGAGCAGAGGGGGTAACTTCTTCCAGCCCTGAATGTTCACTCAAAAGTCCTGAATCTTTTAGGTTTTTAAAATAACTCTCTGACTGGACCGGGAAATCAGCGGAGCAAAAGTTTTATTACTGGAAATATCACCTGTCATGAGGAGTTGTTGTCTTGTGTATGTTGGGTCTTTTTTTTAGGTGGAGTGACAATTTTTCATCCCGTTTCAGCAAGATGAAGACAGTTGGAGAACAATTAAAAACAAAATAGGATGTAGCTTCACAGGGTGATTTTTTTCTGGGCAACCATCATGTTTTCCCTAAATGATGTACACATTTTTATGCATTCTATTATCTCTTGAAAAATAGTGCAAATAGCTGGCATAAAAGGAACCCCCCGGCCAAGGTTTGAGCTAAGTTGGGCTAAGTCCCGAATGTTAGGTCTGACTCCGCACCTGGTGCAGAGACACTCGGGAATAACTGTTTTGCATTGGTCTGCTTGCAGATGTCATCTCATTCATGCTGACTGATAACGCTCATTTTGCATTTTAACAGTTCAGTTTTTTGTGAGAGTCCAGGCCCTCACACATTTGCATTCCTTCTTCTCTCACTGTAAAATAACAAAAAGTTGAACAGATGAATACTTGTATCGTGTAAGATATGACTTAATGTCGGCTTAGGAGCGTGGCTTGTAGAAAGAGAAGCTTCAAGAGAGTGATTCTTTTAAGTTAGAGTCTGATTTAGCCAGTCTGACATTTAATGGGTGGCTGCTCAAAGCTAGGCCATGGTTTCACATCTCATTGTGGTCTGGCAAAGCCACAGATGAATGAGCTTAAGACGTCATTTCAAGTAGGCCGGACAATACATCACTGACACTTCTCTTTTTCAATCAGACATCAACGTGAACCCTTTCCAACACCTGATTAAACATACTTTCCCATTTCCAACTGAATAAAACATAGCAACTGTCTGGGAGCTACAAACTAAAGTCAGTCTCTGAACAGGGTTAGGGTTGAATATAGGCTATGCAGCTAGTGTAACTTTAATAATGGTGGAGCCTTTATTAATGAAGGGCTTATATTAGAGATATTTAGGCCTTTAATGCCAATTTCCCTCATATATATATTTTATTACAATATTTCCTTGTTTTCTGATTTTCTCTTTAATTTGCTGTTGCTGCTATCTGCTGTAAATGCAAAGATTTTATTTATCTGTAGACTAAGACTAGTTAACTTAGGCAACATACGTAAGTTACGTCAGATGTTAGATAAGTTAAATGTTATTCATGTACTTAAGTTACGTCAGGTCCATAACCATCATCTTTTCCCAAACCTAACCAAGTTTTTGTGCCTAAATCTAACCAACCATTTCACAATGTTAACCACACAAGCTTTATTTTGAAAGCCTAACCCAACTTTGCATAATGATTCTTGCTAACTTGGAATGTAGAACCCTGCATGTCCCGAAATGACGCGAGAAGGGATCCCGACAGTGTCATATTTACCTATTTATTTATTTTAATACTGCTCTTATTCACTGATAAATTGTAGTCAGTTCTACTTTGCAGTTTTATCATTCTTTGTTAAGCCACTGCCAATAAAATGTAAAGCTTCCCGAGTAGATATTTCACAAAGATGCTTTGCGTTGGAGGCTTGAGGATAGTTGATTGTTGAGTCTCATTCCCAGGGTGTCAAATACAGACGCTTTGGGACTCTGGGAATGAGACTCAACAATCACCCTTCTCTCTCAGCTCTGATTGGTTGTTTTCATTCAGGCCCGGTGGATTCTCGTAAATCCCATTAGGAGCTCTAGGAGGAGCCAGAAGAACCTGAT
>NW_023339762.1:1600198-1600413 GCF_004916995.1 Morone saxatilis | reverse complement strand
CTCAAAGCTACATGAACAGTGTCTCTCTAGGTGATGTTTGTGTATTTGTATGATTAATGGCTTTTGCTAAATTGATTTTCCACTTTGTTTCAGCATTCAATGACTATTCACTTAGAACTACATCAAATGTCACCACAGCTGATAAAGACTGCTCTGTGTACTGTATAACAGCGATTGCCGTTCTGCTGTATTTGGAGGTTTTGTTTGGCCTTGTG
>NW_023339762.1:1597823-1600169 GCF_004916995.1 Morone saxatilis | reverse complement strand
TTACCCAGGGCAGGTTAGCCCAGGATATGTTTCTTTTTGTCTTTCCAGCTGACTGCCAGTAAAAATAAATGTCTTTTTCTCCTCTGGCTCTGTTTAAATATACAGTATGTACTGTAAATGTTAGACTAATATCCTCTTGCTTTCTTTCTCCCCTCCAGCCCACCGGTTACATGGAGACGTCATTGTCCTACAGCTCCATAGAGGACCTGCAGCTCCTCTCGTGGGACAATGCTCCGAAGTACTGTGTCCAGCTCAGCTTTCCTGGCGGCACTGTCCTGCTACAGGTAATGTCTGCAGTCATCTTAAACATAAGCCAGTGACACAACATACCGGAACATTTCACTGCTCATTTCACTGGAAAATCCTAACACACAGCCAGTCAGCTGTTAATACAGATTGGAATAACACAGCCTAAATACATTTGTGCCAATAAAACAAAACAGTTAACTACCTTGACATTGTTGCAGGTTGATGTAACAGCTGTTTCAATGCAGGAAGCATAAATACTTTTTTAGTATCTGATAAATTATGTTCATAGCACACGAGTATCAAAAAAGGTTAAGCACCAAAACTTTACTTGGATGTCCTTATTTATTCTTTGTCAGTGAGTTAATGGATAAAATATTAATTTCTATGTGCCACTGCAAAGGAGTTGGTGGATGCTACAACTCTTGCTGAGAAAGCCTCTATTCCATCATTTGAGAAACAGACCAGCACTTACAGTAACTAATTGAACACCTACAGAGTCACTTTTGTCACCAAATTGTCAAAAGTAACCCGACCAATAACTCCCAAAAATTTTTATTAAGCTTCTGCTGACTTTGAAGTTGATTCATAAACCGTTCTGCTGTGAAAATACATTGCATTCACTCTGCATTTTCAGGTTGACTTACTATCTTGATCTCTAAACCTTTACCTTCCTCAGTTTTTCAATGACATTTAAATCATTTTCTAATTCTCTGTGTTGTTTCCTTCGCTAAAAACTACACCAGGACATACAACTCTTGCTAACAAGCATCTATTCCATCATTTGAGAGACAGACCTGCCCATATCTTACTAATTGAAGACCTAAGGAGTAATTTGTTTCACCAAAGTAACCGATAACCCAACCAATAACCCATTATTTAAAAAATTATATAAAGCTTCTGCTGACTGACAGCCTTGGAATAAATTAGTGGCGATGAAACACAACAGTAAATTACTACGACATTGTTGCAGGTAGCTAAAACAGCTGTTTCCACACTGGGAACATCAGCTGAATTAATTAAGAGTCAGTCAGTAAGAGTTAATTGAAAAATGTCAAGCACCAAAACTTTACTGTGTTGCTTATCCTTTAATCAGATATTCATCAATTTCTTTATTTATTTTTAATCTACCTCACTTCTATATTATTTTAATGGTCTGATTTTATTTTTTGCTTAATGCCTCGTGAAATGTTTTAATCCTGGTTCCGGCCAAGTAAGGCACTTTGTAACTTTGTTTTGAAAAGTGCTGTATAAATATAAAAGTTTATTATTATTTATCATAATGGCCATTTCTGTTAAATAATGTGACATTTTGTAGATAAATGTTTTTTACCATATATACAGCAAAGTATTGGTTTTGGAACAGAATTTTGTTATATATTGGCACAGATATCAATATATAATAGTGATAGCCATCCCTATTGATTAGGTATTTACAATTCACAATTTAGGTATACAAAACGCCTCAGACTGTAGAAAGATAAATAAGCATTTATGTACTTCTTACCTAATGCTGTGTCATGGTAAGTGGAAAAAAATGAAAGTGGCTAATTGGCTCAGCTGCTTCATTAAACCTAACTGCACTGTCCTTTGTATTCTGAGGGAACTTTTTAGCTGCTTTAGCCCATTTAGTTGCTCGTATAGAACTTTATAAAACCACACACCGTATGTATTTGGCACTGCGTGGCAGAATAACATGAAAGCTAGCATAGATACAGTCAGCACCATATAATCCGCTCATAAAGCTGTTTTGGTTAAAATGTTTGCTATCAATATTATACATCTGGTACATTAGCATCCCACTGGAGTCGTGTTTGTGTCCACCTGATGAATGTGAATCCAATATTCAGTCTCCTTTTAACACTGCTTTGGTGTCCACCAACCACTGAAAAATAGTTGCCAGCGTAAATGCTCGACTTTCTTCGCAAGCTAGTCGTTCACTGTTCAGTAGGGTACTGGACAGGAAACGTTAGCTCAACTTTTATCCTATTATACAGGGGTTAGATTAGAGTTGTGCGACACAAACATACAGTTAAAAAAACAAAACATTTAGCTAATAGTGGCTAATGTTTTTAGCCTTAAAGTGTGTAACATTTAGGA
>NW_023339762.1:1595601-1597806 GCF_004916995.1 Morone saxatilis | reverse complement strand
AATCACCTGAATATAGGAATTGTGATTTCGTTAGCCTAGAATGAGCCATTTTATCTACAGAGGGAGTGGGTCCTGTTTTATTGAGTCTGCCATGTTGCACTGCAATGTTTCTACAGTAGCCCACAACAGACAAACCCATCACTGGCTCTAGTTAAGGGCTTAACTAGTAACTGCAAGTTTCGCAGCCACCATAGTTTGGAAGGCAAGCAGTATTCAGTTGGTTGCAATCTACAACTGCACCACTAGGTGCCTTTAAAAGCTTGTAGCTGCTGCTGTATACATAATTGGGTGTTAATTCTCAGTGTGTTTGACACCATCAGCAACCCAGCAACAGTAAACCTAGTCATTTTAATGGAATTTGTTTTTGTCATGCTGTTTCCTAGGTGTATCAGCAGCCAACAGCCGCAGTGCAAAGGACACAAACACATGATCCCTGCCCGAAACAGCCAGTGTTATCTGGCATTAATGCAGAGGCACCAGTTCATCAAACTCTAAACTTTGGCAGAGTCATTGTATCTGCTATCATGTGTCACAAAAACATCTACACCCACTTGTATAAACAGATTAAACATCTGGGGACAAAGTAGAGCACTGCTGGATAACTGACCACTATTTGATCAGTGGCCTGTGATAATTGATTAGATGGAGATTTTAAAGCTATTAGTGTAGTGGGAACTTGTCCTGATTGCTCCCTGGTATGTATTTTTGTGGTGAATTTGGTTGATATTCATTTTCCATAATAATATTCATGATCAAAAAATGCTAGATTGGGCTGCCTAGTTTGGTGACTGTAATGTTTTAGACTCAGGACACTACCAGACCCTGTACTGGACACCTTACACCATGTACCCGCTGAACTCTGAGAGACTGCTCTGAATTCCTGGGGAAAATTCACATCCACGTTAACCATAGCCATTCAGCAAGCACACTTGGTACTGTTACCCATTAGCCCAATTACCTCTGATACACAATTCAACCCATTATGGGTGTTGGGGGTCAACAGTGTATATCCACCTCCTCAGCTGTGTTTGCTTATGCCTGCTGCCAGCTGTTTGGACCACTGCCAGGCAGATTCAGTTTGTGCTTTGAAAGAAAAGCTCCAGTGATTCCTATCCACAAGCCAAGATCAGTCAGGGTTCCTGCACATGTCGTGGAAAACTGGAAGACCTGGTGTAGTCTTTTAGCGATGGAAAGAACATGAAAATGAATTAAATGTCATGGAAAAACTGAGGATGGTAAAGGTTTAGAGATCAAGATAGTAAGTCAACCTGAAACCCCAAACAGAGTGAATGCAATATATTTTCACAGCAGAACAGTCTATGAATCAACTCCAGAGGCAACAGAAGCTTAATTACTGTTTCTTTTAATGATGGGTTATTTGGTGACAAAAGTGACTCAGGTAGGTGTTCAATTAGTTACTGTAAGTGCTGGTCTGTCCCCCAAATGATGGAATAGAGGCTTGTTAGCAAGGGTTGTATCATCTTTTGAGCAGACTAGAATGACGTGACTCAGTTTTGACACAATTTTAATCTCTTGTAAGAATATTATCCACCAACTCCTTCGCAGTGCCACATAGAAATGAATCTTTTATCCGCTATCTCACTGAAAGAAGTAGGCTACATACCGTACTGAACACACTGTTCCTTCCAACCTCTACAACATGCACCGTTTCTTCCTCTAAATACACCCTGCACCTAGACTGGTCTGACCTCAAAGTCATTACACTGCAGTTTGCTGGCGATCAATTATTTTACTGTTAACAAATATTGGGACAGGTAGTAAAAAGTGCAAACACACAGGAAGCAGATGGGAAGAATGGCAGCATTATTTCTCCTGGTCCTGGCTCTTTGTTTTGAAGTTCTGATCATTTAAGTTTGCAGTGTGCTACATCTGTGGTGTCAAAGCCTAAAATTCATTTAAAAGGCATCAATTAATTATTTCAACCCTTTTTTTAATCTTATATCTAATCCTCAGTGTAAATCCCATTTTGTTTAGGTATGTGTGCCTCTTTTTTCTTGAAATTCAACTTTTATTGTTGCTTATTAAGTCAAGGACATTTAATAGAGAAGTTGGCTACTTACGATTTGAAACCAAGTTTTTTAGGGCCTTTTAGGCATCTGAAACATGTACACTGGCACGCACACACACACACACAATTTGGAATTACACAGAGGAGTATGCCACACACGCACACCTGTGCTTGCC
>NW_023339762.1:1592714-1595501 GCF_004916995.1 Morone saxatilis | reverse complement strand
TAGGTCATTTACTTATGAAAAAACTTACTTTTTTGTGATATTCCTGAAATTTCACTATATGCCTGACAGTAGTACATGAGATAGATAATGCTGGGAAAAAATGCAGGTTCCTCTGCTCCTCCCTAGCCCAAGCATTTGCATGAACCTACTGGGCTGAACCGAACAACAATCCAGAGCTGAGAAAGATTTAGACATGTTTTGGTTGGAATCTTGAATGTTAAGTTGTTTAGTCTCATTCCCAGGGTTTTTTTTCCAGAGTGTCTGTATTTAATGCCCCTGGGAATGATACACTCTCTCTCAACAACCAAAGCTGCTGCTTTAATAAAAATCAGAGAAATTAACATTTAATACTGACACAATGTAATGATAAAACATCCAGAATAAGACTAAATGATTAAGCAGGATTTAAGTTTTGCTAAAATGCACATTGCTTTGACTTAAACCAGATTCATGTGATTTTTGTTACTGAAACTAATGAACCCCTCTTGGCAGCCATGCTCACTTTCACAAAGCTCTTTTCTCACAATCATCTCAATTATTCGCCGTGCGTGGGGATGTTGTTGGAGACGCGGAGTCAACACTCTTTGCCTCCTTGTTGGAAGAAGTCTCTCTGTGAGAGAGCAGAGCAAACGGGTCAGCATTGTTCCTCTGCCCACATAACGGCTCCGCTCGACGTCGAGCACAACAACTCCACTCAGGAAATGCACATTCATGCTTCGCCCTGAATAAAACCCTCTTCCTCATGATTGGGCCTTTACACGGAGCAAAGAATATGCGACATCGTCAACAACGAGCCAACTCACAGACACATGATCGCTCCACATAGGGTGTCACCATCCAAACACTCAATCTTAGAGAATTTCTGGAGAAATCGCCCACATGACTCAATTCAAAACAAAAGAATTATCATCATTTCTCTACCACTGGGGTGTACACATTCAGTTTCCTGCCATAAATACAAAGCAGACTATGGATGACTAAAGGACAGGTTAGGATAAATTACGCTTATATTTTTCACTATGTTAACAAACTGTGCAGTGCTTAAGGCATTCAATTGATTGTTAAAAGGTGCATTGTTACCTTAAGAAAAACAACATTTCCATTAGTCTCTGAGGGTTTTACAGGATCATTTATGACCCTGGCAGTCGGACTGTTAGCATTTGGCTCTTTGAAGCAAGAACAATAAAGCACCTTTTATAAGATACTGCTTGAAAAGGACTTTATAGTAGCATGAGGCGACAAAAGTTCAACTTATGTTTTGGCAGGACAGTAGAGAAAGACAGGAAAGTCAGGGAAGGACAGGCCAGCAAAGGGCCTCACAGGTCAGACTAGGACCAATGCCTTGACACATGGTACACAATGCACCAGGTGAGCTAGGCAGGGTGCCCCAAATAAAGTTAAATCTACAGAATGTCTTTGAAGTAGGGCTGGGTGTTTTTTTTAGGTTTATCGCAGTCTGCCACAGTATTTGTAAGGGTCTTCTTGGCCCCACAAAAAAATTAAAATAAAAAAGATATACAAACTAAATTCCTATCATACAAGAAAATTCGGGATATCGCCAAACACTGCTTTGAAGCTAGACTTCCCAATGGCACAATAAAATTATTAGACAAAATGTACTTACTAGCTTGTCCTGGATTTTTTATCATTTAAAAAATATATTATTTCTGGATACATTATATTGAAAGGGTGTTTATAATATTATGCCCCATCATGTAAGTAAATGGGGTGGACAAAAAACAAGAAACACCTCTCAATACACCTTTATTACAGTATGAACAAAATGTTTATATTACAAGCCTCAAAGATAGAACTGATGGCAACTCACTTGGTGTCTAGTAGCCATTTATAGTTTGTTTTGAGTAAATGGAAGCGGTAGTTTCAATATATAAGCTCCAACAATAGAATAAAAAAATAAAATAACAATAAGCTTCAACCATAGAAATTTCCAGAAATGATACACCCTTCATTGTCTGAGTGACAAGAGATCCCTGGGAAGTGGCAACGCAAGAACGCCACAGCAATGTGCGTTTAAGGCCAAAAAATGCAAGACACTTTCCATGAATTCTGACTTAAGAGATGTGCAAATATGGTTTGCTCAATTTCTGCTCCCACAGAGATGATTTCCTGGCTGTCGCTGAGGGCTGCTGTTGACTGGCCAAAGTTCGAAGGCTGCCCTCGTTTCCCACTGCAACCACAATCAATAAAGAATCACTGATATGTAGTGGAGCTCGCAGCATGCCTCTTAAAACCACATAAAGGAAATGTGATCAGAGCAATACAAAAGTCCCTAAACAGCCAGTAGTCATTTCAATGGATGTTAGTAAGAAAAGTGAATTATTAAAAAAATATTCACAGTAGTCCCGCGCATACTGCAGTACTGGAGATGTCACCATCCCAGAAATGTAGTAGTTAATAAGAATACAAGTGAAATTCCACTATTCTTGATACCCAATTCGATACCGTGGTAAAACAACCAATTTTTAAGGCCTTTCTTCGTCAACTGTGATGTGAAAATGTCAGATTCCCACCCAGTCTGTGCGCCCTTCTCATAGTTTAGTTATAAACCCTAGCACATCATGAAGCATCTCTCCATCCTCGTAGGCAGACCTGGTGACTTCCATTTCTATCGTTGTTTTGTGGTTTGTGGTCATTTTTAAACTTGGTTTGTACTGGTATCCACGCAAAAACAGTCATCATTACAGATGAAGAATACACGCTCTGCAGGCGCAACCCCTCAACTAGTATTTCCAACATGCCAGACCTAGGGATGTAACGATACACTCA
>NW_023339762.1:1589897-1592614 GCF_004916995.1 Morone saxatilis | reverse complement strand
TGCTGGACACAAGATGTCTCCTGCATACTGGACCTGGATTTTTTTTAACCCTTGACCTTTCCTCTAGTACCACCAGATGTGAAAGACAGATGTGGAAAAGCACATTCATTCTCTCCAGAATATGAATACACTCAATGAGTTTTACTCTATTCTCTGCTCAGGCCACCATGACTCCTCTATAACTTAATATAGCTAACAGTTGTTTCTGACATTAACCATATATATGTGTATGTATATATAGATATAACCTGATTTTCTGGGGTAATTTGGATGTACCAACCCCCTAAAGTTTCTCACAAGTACTTATGGGCAACTACAGAATACAAATGATGGAATTTACAGTAATTGCATTAATATTATGAGGCTGCGATTTTTACAATCTTTTTCAGGGGTGTGTCCAGTCTTTTTTTTCCTGGGAAGGCACAAGTGGGGCACTGACAGGGGTGGCATGAAGTATTTGTCTCAGTTTTCCATTAATTCCCAATTTATACAATTCCAACACTGTTTATTGACTTCAGTATGCAGAAATATTCAAATACACCAGGCCAAAATAACACATTTATACCCCATGCAGAAAATAGTTTTTGCCCCAAAACTGCATGGGATTAGCATAGAGAGGCATATCTGCAAAGGAGAGACTTGTGGGTACCCTTAGAATCAATTTTCATTCAGATATCTTGAGGTCAGAGGTCAGGGGACTTCTTTGAAAATGGCCATGCCAGTTTTTCCCTTGCCAAACTTTGCCTAGCTTTGGAGCGTTATTTAGCCCCCTTTTTCCACATGCTAGCATGACACCAACGGTACCAATGGATGTGATAGGTCATCTAGTCTAATATGATCATATCTTAAGTAGCTTTAAATGGAGTGGAAGAGGTAAGGATAATGGGGTGGCCAATTGGATTTCAGGGGTAGCCAGTGCCACCCAAGTCCGACCCTCTGGAAACGCCCCTGATCTTTTTACTCTTTTTACCATATGCACTTTCAATAGGTCCTTTTCACCATTTCACATTTTGGCATGTTTCTCAGCAGATACTCACCTCCAATGGACCTAATCCTTGTGATACCACATTAGGTTCTCAGGATAAACCCCCATGCAAGCGGACTGGACACAGTCACTTCTCTCAACTGATAAAGCAGATGTTTTTACCAGGTTTTTTAATTAAAATACTCTAATATAACACTGTGGTTTCTACTTCTCTTTTAGACCCTAAACGCAACACACATTTCCTTCAGGTTACTACAGTATGCTCTTGGATATTTATTCAATAAGCTCATTTCCTGATATCTTTAAAGCTGCAGTAGGTGATTTTTATAAAAATAACTTCTGATCATATTCACTGAAACCTCCACTATACCCTGACAGTAGAACATGAGACAGATAATCTGTGAAACAATCAGGTTCCTCTGGCTCTGCCAATACAGATTGTTCAGTCTCATTTCCAGACTGTCAAATATTAATGCTGGGAATAAGACTCAACTACCTTCAAGCTTCCAACCCAAAGCATCTTTCCATCTTTGTCGGCTCTGATTGGTTGTTTTTATTCAGGCTCTGGCAAATTCCATTAGGAGCACTAGGAGGAATTTAGAAAAGTGAAAGGTAATGCTTAGCATACAAAAACATGATCAGGCGTTTTTATGCTGTACAGAGGAGTACTGGGCCCAAATAAAAACATCTCATTCTAGATTTATTTCTTGTTGAAGCCATTCAATGTGATACGATCAGGTTTATGGAAAAGGTGAATGCTTCAGAAAAACCACTAAGTCTTTGAATCACAAGACAATTACACACGATAAACATCATCACTGCCTGCGGTTGGCTGTCTGTATAGACATTTGCACCATTTTATTTACTTATCCTGTTAACCTTTTTGACAGGAGTTACAAACTAGTCTAATTCTAGTTTAAATGTCCACCGGAAAACAATGCAGAATAACTGAAACTGTTATCTTGTTAATCAGCCAGTGACGCAATTTAAAGAAACAGCCTGGGCACACTGCCAGAGCCTCTTTTGCACAAGAATTAAACCAGTTGGACTGATAAAATAACAAGAAAGCTGTTCATGGCCCACTTGACTAGATCGAAACATGAGCATTGGCTGATTCATTAGAGAGTGGGTTAGGGATGTTCTTTAAGTGGAAGGCATGACTTCAGGGCCTTGTATTATTCAACATCCGCACTGTTGGAGTATCACAAAGACAATAAAGCTCTACCTGGGTGTGGCAAAGGGGAACTTTCTCTGTGCTGTAACTCAAACTCCAAACTTGATCTGTTTTTACCTATGGAATCTGGTTGTGAGAGGTCTATCTCTGTAGGGATCCTTTCCATAATGTTGCCAGACACTTAGAATAACAATCTGAGCCTGTCAGTGGCTAAAACAAGCACTTTTACATACTTCGACAGTGGATTGGTCTCCAAGGATTAACATTAACTTACTTTGTGGCTGTTACAGCCCTTTACAAAAATATTTTCACTCACTACTCTGTGGATTAAAGCTGCAGTAGGTAATTTTTATAAATTGTCTTTTACATATTTTCTGAAATTTCCACTATATCCTGACAGTAGTACAAGTGACAGATAATCTGTGGAACAATCAGGTTCCTCTGGCTCCTCCGAGATCTGAGGCAGATTATCTGTGGTGGGGTTTTTTTTCAAACAAACATGCATTGGTGAGTGTCGGAAAGATTAAAAAAGTCGGTTTTGTTGAATTTTATTTTATT
>NW_023339762.1:1582494-1589846 GCF_004916995.1 Morone saxatilis | reverse complement strand
TCTGAGATGGTATTGCTCTAGTGCAACATTCAGTGGCAAGTGAATCTTGTATATACTGTATCCTTTAATTTTTGGTTGTCATTATCCCAAAATTTGTAGATATTTGCCTCTATAGTTTGTACGTACACTCAAATACAATTTTTTGTGCTCAAAGCATTGAAAAATATTAAAAACTGAAATAGTGTTTCTGCTGTATATGCAAAAAAAGGTTGCTAGGTAGATTTTGAACATTTTTAATTATCAAGTATTGTCTTAACGCTGTGCACACCACAAACTAAATTCCATTCACCCTCAGTGTATTGGGGTGGTTGCAGTAAACTCAGATGAGTATATGTTACACCTGGGCAAATAGGAATTAAGCATTTGCATCCCTAAAATGAACCTGAAAAGTGCACTTGAGACCAAACGTGGATTATATTTTATACACATAAGGGACGATATTATCTGTCAAATTCAGTTGGGAAAAAAATCCTGCTTGATGACATCACTGTTTTGAAACTCGCTGGAATGAGCCCAAGGGATCAAGGCTTTAGTAACACAGGTGAGTGTCAGGGCAGAGCAGCAAGGGTGCAACAGTCTATTCTAAATGTAAATTACTGGGAACAGAGGCTCCACAGCTTCCCATCTCAAGAGTCCTGACTCACAACAACAACCAGCTCAGTGTCACTTCTGAGGTTTCCACATGTTCCCACCGGGATGTCCCGCAGTTCTCCCGAAGCCTCGTTTTTTTCCGTTCTGCCCACAATCACCATCAGCAGAGTCCTTCCGGCCGCAACACCACCGGCACTCCAGCCAGTATTGTTCTGGAGACAAGTTACAACACATCGACCAGCCCGCCAGCAGACTGTCTGCTGTTGTGACAACAGTCAATGAAAGCCAAAGGGAAAAAAAATAAATGCAGCAAGAATGTAATGTGTCATAGAGGCAGACTGATGTATTGATTTAGCAATAATGGGAATTACTTCTTTAAATATCTGACGACATTAAATCAGTGCTGGGAATACATGAGGATTCAAATTTCATTCTCATGTACGTTAGTGGACCTAATACAGTTTGATTCCATCCTGTATTTATTATAGAACGGATAAATACAACACTGATTGTCTAAAGCCCTTAAACTGTAAATGACTCAGATGATGAATAATTCCCTATGAAATATGAATGAACTGAACCTTTTTAATGTGTTGTATACACATGGACACGTCTGCTCTGCTAATCATAAATGCTGCTAACATTTGTTATTCTGTGTTTGTTGTTAGATTGTTGATGCTCTCAGACTATTTGTATATGTGTCTTAAAACATATGTGGAGGGGATCTAACAGTATTAGTACAGGTATTTAACAGTATAAGCTGTATAAGTATAATTGAATAACAATGTTGAAAGTCTTGGCAGAACCGGTAAACACAATAATGTGCTGATTATACACGAAAAGAACCTGTGATAGAATTAGCAATGGATGAATCAATATTTTTCCAAGAAATGCAGTGTCTCAATATCTTACCTCAGCTGAATATATAACCTGTGATGAATGCATGAATGTTCATGCAGATGAGCCCTCAGGTATTACTAGACTCTACCTGAATGACTTCATGTCCGGTTCTTCCCTCTAATCACCCCCAATTGTTGTATCATTTAGGTGAGTCATAAATAATCTACTCTGCACTCCTTACCTTGAAACTAGGGTTGGACTGATTTTGAAGGATGATACATTTCTGGCGAAATAATCTTGACAATTTGTTATGAATGAGGTCTTTTCAAAATAAGAGCATTTTAAGAATTGAGGATTTAAAGCAAGCCTTTATCACTTTTTCTGAAGCCATATGAGGCTTTTAAAAGGACAATGGTAAATGCTAAAACACAGCATATCAATAGCACAAGCAGAGAAGATCCATCAAAATTTAGCTTTAAAAATGCTAACATTAGCCAACATAAGCTACTGGTCATACCAGACCTGGGCTGTAGCGCCAGAACCCCATAAGTGTATTAAATTGAGCAAGAGTCCAACTTTTAATTAATGCAAGATGATAATTGTGTTATGTTTTCTTCCAAAAGTTAACACAGTCTTGTTTTAATTCTCAAAGTGGAAAAGCTCCTGGAGCAGATTTTAGAACGTGATGAGCGAATCATCAGAATGTATAGCACATGGTGAGACTGATCATTTTTCCTTTCTGGAGGAATGTTCATCATGTAACTGATTCCTGCAGCCGACTGTTAATCAAAAGATTCTAATCAATTGACAACCAGTTTAGCACTGATCAGTTTTGGCAATTATTAGCCGTACAGTATGTCAGTGTAAACACGGGTTCTGTAACAAATTCCAAAGCGCCCTGTCAGCAGCCCCCACACCCCCACACCCCCACCCCACATCAGTCACAGGACCCAAGTTAACTGGATTGTGGGAGTGGTCACGAGAGCGGCTCTCTTTAACTGAATTACCTCCGTCCTGGTCATGCTACGTAATCCTGTTCTGTTAATCCCTTGTCTAGACTTTTCCTGATCGACACACACATACAATGTATCCCACTCACACAGATACAGCCGGCTAGACGCTCAATTTAACACACAACAAACACATTTCACCACGTTCACATTCAGGAAGTACACATAAAGCATTGTATGTTCATTTTCAGCATGCATTCAAAGTAGTCCGAAGCAATTTTACAAGGTTTTGAATTGTGGCAGAGCAACATGACAGCTGCTAAGTGAAACCATCTGCGTGTCCAAGTCCAGTTTCTGCAGGTTTCCACTGGTAAAATATCAGGGTCCCCATTGTTCTTAAGAAACCATTTTCAAGGAGTTTTCTTGACAGTGCAGGACAGCGCTTGCTCACAAATGGTCATACAATTCACCTGTAGACCTAATAGGCCCATTTATTGGACACTCCACATTGGTTCGCTTTTGTGGCACGTGTGGCTGTTTTCACCAGAGTTCTCCAGCTAATAACAGTACTTCAAATCAAATAGAATTTACTTTATTTTACAGGAAATTCATACTAGCACAGTGGTTCTCAACCTTTTAGAGTTGCGACCCCTTAGAATAATGAGGTTTGTAGTCACAACCCCCCCCCCACCCATGTGTAACATATGACATATGTGTATAACACAAGAAAGCTACCAGACTCACACAGGAAGGCCATTGCTTTGGCCACAGACAATAAATGGGCCTATTAACATGTAAAACAGAGCTTTTTCCACAACCATTTGGCAACCCTCAGAAATCATCTTGCGACCCCCCAGGTTGAGGACCACCATTCTAGAAAGTGAAAGTGTTTGTTCCACATACAGTTAACATCACTGTTCAAGCACTCAGGTCATGTGACTTTACGCCAACATTCAAAAATATACTCATCATCTGTATCCAAATCCAAAATGGCAGCGTACGTGAACAAAAACACCTGCCATGAGGTCAACCTTTTTTCTTTTTTTTTTCCAATGTTGATTCTATTTTGGGTGGACTGTGTTTGATATAATATTGATTCTTAAGGATGATTTTATATGTTCTTTTGAAGGAATAATGAAAAAAAATGATAATCAGGCATTAACTATCTGTATCCTGGGGGATACACTGCCCAGATAAGGGTATAAAACGGATAATCACAGATATACTACGTTTTGAGGCCTATACTCCACAGATAATCAATAGGTGTGAAATATTGTACTCTAAAATGTGTGTTCACATGCTCTCTCTCGCTTTCACACGTAAAATTACATTTACTGTTGTTACATATTCTACTTGTAAAAGTTCAAACTTTTTTTAAAATTTTGTAAACAAAACATGAAAGAAAGTTGCTAATTTATTGTTCATAACATATTTTAAAAGTTTTAAAAAAAGAGAAAAATGTGAAATGTATACCCTAAATGGGCAATGCATGTCGGGAGATTTTGTGCGTAAAAATGAACAATATTTAAAAAACAAAACATGACATTTTGTTATATTAGCCTAGATACATTAGAAAATAGTAATTCATTAAAACTGCAAAACATGTATGTTTGCCCATTTAAGGGTGAGACTGAAAAATACTACTTTATACAATTAATCTTAAAGGCGCTATAAGCGATATTTGTTTGTTAAAATAAGGGTTATATAATTAATATAATACAACATACTCAGCATTATTTGGCATTCCTGGTCCACTATGAAACTTGTACACACACAGAGAGAAACACAGGAGGCAGACACGGCGTGCACACCACGGGGGCATTTCTCCGCCTGATTCTGCTTTTTCCTACAGCCGATCTTTACAATTACCTCATGGATTATGTGTTTGTGGATGAACGGGTTGTCGCTTCTTCTGCAGCAATGAAGTAAAAAAGGACCATCATGTGTGGTGATGGTCCTGCCTGCATGTGTCTCTCGCTCTGTTTAGATAAAAAACTGCTTTAAAAAATACATTCACAAACAGGCACTGAGAATAACCATATAGAAAGAGCCAATCTTCTCTCTTGTTTGTTTCTGTAGGTCAAATATAGGCATCAGTATTAAACTTACACACATAACCCGTTGAAAACTCCCTGTAGCACGTTAAAGGTAAACCTTTGCTGGAGTCATTGATCAAAATCTAGCTGTCAGAATAATAATAATAATAATAATCAGCACTTTGTGCTTGGTTGCAGGCAAACAAAAGATAGAAACCAACGGGATCAGTGACCACTTTGGTGTTTTAATTCCTTTGACGTAAATGAATGACACACAGGGCAACATCTTACAAAACTTCCTCATGCATCAGTTACAAAAGTACAAACTGAAGCAGTTCAGCCCCCACCTTTCACAACACAACTTTGGTTAAAGCTAGACTATTTTCAGTTTAGACTGCTATTATTTCCCCTTATGTGTGTGTACCAGTGTATCACAACACAGACAGTCATAAGGTGTTAACATGTGAGAGCAAGCATTGTTTAGGGTACAGAGAAGCTCGGAAACTGAATGTATTTACTGCAAATGATGAGACACTATGGAATGTTAAGTGTCTATGCAAAAATAAGGAAGCGCAATATTTAGACTGGTCCTGCTGCTTTGTAGAGCTCCAGGAAATCCTTTTTCAGCTGGTGTCACATATCAGTGTGAACATACTGTATGAGAACTGTTCTTTTGACGTGTATGTTTCAACTGGGGTGTGACACAGTTAGCAATACTGACCCTTTCATTTATTTAGCACAATATTTAATATACCATTTTGCCTGTCAGGTGACCATAAGTAGTAATCAAAGCCTGTTTTCCTTCTGTATTTACAAAATGACTGATGTCAACAGTGTTCATTTTAACAGCAAATCTTCGATTTAGTTTAAGTCCTACTCTTTTGACTAAGTTAGCTTTAGTCATATTGGAGTCTACCAATTTCCAGACCTTACCTGAAACAATGCTCTCGCCCCATTCTCCTTCGCAGTGAAGAAAGTGGGCATATAGCAAACAACAATATTTTGTTTTTAACATATATTATTATTAACATTGAACTGGATATCCTGGATATAAGCCCCTGGTTCTGCAATGCAGGTTTTCTTTTTAAACTCTCTAATTGACCCTTCCTAACCCGCCCCTCTTTTGCTATGTCCTCCAATAACAGTTGAGCACGCCTCAGTCAGAACCTCGGTCAACTTTCTCCTTTCTTAAACTTAATTCTGCTAACATTAGCTAACTTAAGATGTGACTATATAAAGCCTATGTTGCTTTAACTTTTTAACCATCTTGTGTTTTAAAATGTGGTTGTCCTTTCAACATAGATTAGCCTAGCACATAGCATATCTAAGTACAGGAAAGAAGAAAGTTGACTGAGGTTCCAAAAGGGGCGTGGCTTACGAAAGGTCAATTGTTTCCACCAAGTTTGAGCAACAAAAGTTGGGAGAAAGTCAGTTAATGCTCAGTCTCTATTCAGCAAAGCGTTTAAAGACTGGCTTGCTTTAATCGACTAAATATCACATGATTTGAGTCGTATAATGTACAGTAACTTTAGTGTTTAGTTAAAGTGCAATGCATTATTTAAACACTTCTCTACATGTCTTCACTCCTCTACACAGTACAAGACAGCAGTGATTTCTTTTAGCTTGTAGTGTGTTTCAAGTAACATTTTTGTCTTGTTTTCTCACCCAGATTTCGTTTTTGTTGTCAAACATTTTTTTTTTCAAAACATTTTTATTATTATTATCGACGAAAACTATGATAAAAATTACTTGTCAGCGAAATTAACACTGGATGGTCCATTTACACCACTTGGGCCACGTATTGTAAGACCTGCAACTCCATAGGGTAACTTTAACTGTTAAGCAGCTGACTTCAGCTACTATTTATGACCGTATGTGTGAGCCATCTTTGCCTTAGTGAAAAAAACAGTAAATAAATGATCTATTGCAAATAGTTGCAATGTATCAGTTAATGCTGGGGAACTTAGGTTCAGCTGGTGCAAAAGGATGCTGGGGGTTTAGATTTGGATCCCAAATTGTGTATTTACATTTAAAAAAAAACAGTTTGCTTACACTGATTATTAGAGAGCTAATATGCTACACTGATTCTAATGTTTTCCACACAAGAACACATAACTGTACAGTACTTGTTTAGAATTAACTAGCAAGAGCATGGATTTTTACAATTTTAAGACTACTTTGTATTGGGCTTTATTGTTCATACCTCAGTTTCAACGAGTGTCTTTGAGAGGTGTGTTTGTATTAACACTCCATGAGCTCCACTGACGCTGTGTGTTTACTTTGTACGTGCTGCCCCTGAGCTGAGGACAGACAGCAGCAGCTGTAACTCACACAGAACAAATGGGGTCAAGGGATGCCAAAACTGTACTGACTGGAAAGCCAGGTCAGAGGTCACGGAGGCTGCAACACATCAAGAAACTCAAGAGTGTCAGTCGCAGCGACATCTATTTCTGAGCAGGCTAGGTTGGTCAAAGATAAAAACAGACTATCAAGCAAAGTGCTGGTGCACTCTGATGTGCAAACATTCAGTTAATGCAAAGCATTCTGGGATTAGTTTGTGATTTCTTTCGACAACCTTCATCATCTACAACCTCAGTTAGTGATTTCTACATTGTCCATGATCAATTTGCTGCATAGCTGGGGTTTCTTAATCTGTAGGCAGAAAGATAGCAAAAAATGTCAATGTTTCCACTGACAATCATGGCACTGAAGGTCCACACACTGTGACTCTGGCCTGTCTAGGATCAGAGTCACAATTGTTGTGTACTTACTTGATATATGTATATACACTTTTTACATCTTGGTGGTTTTTAACGATATATTTTAACCAGATGAAAGATTTTAGCTTTCAAAGCTGAGCTGACATTAGCAGCAGCTCGTCCTTTGTCTGTCCAACAGTGTGGGAGAAATAGTGATGATTTTAAGGTGGAACTGC
>NW_023339762.1:1568457-1582394 GCF_004916995.1 Morone saxatilis | reverse complement strand
ACTGGTTTAAAACTCAAAACTTCATAATGGGACAGAAAAACAGTACTAGTAATAATAATAATAATAATAATAATAATAATAATAACACATTCATAGGATCTGCAATTTAAAAACAGATTTTAAGATCCTACAAAAGCAGTATTTCCATACTGACCTCCTCATCTCGTCATGGTAGAACTCAGACTTGCAGGTCATCATGTGTCTTTGCTCGGGATTGTCGTTCTCTTGGCTTCTAACCCCACCGAACACATAGAGCTCCTGGCCGACACCGCACGCCACCGAACCAAACCTGCCCAGGAAAATAAATGGGAATTAAAGAGATAGGATTGAGCAATATGGATCAGATCTTCAATTCGGATATATATGTTATTTTATTTGGCCATATTAATATATAACAGGATTATAGATATTGAAAACTTGACCATAAAACAGTACATTTAGTGAAATATCTACAGTTGTCTAATTGTGTAAGACTTTATAACATTAAAGCAAAAGTCATAAAATTACAACATTGTCAAAAAGCAATCCTGCTTTGTAACATTCCTCACAATGACCTAAAACAACTGGAGAAATGTGACAAATTTAGAGAATATAATTAATTAGTTGACAAATTTAGATAATATAATATAAACAGTGTGGTCACTGTATATATTATCACCCACCCCTATTTTGAGACAAAACACAAAAACAAGGTTAATGTGACAGAGCAAACATGATCAGATCAAATGAATTTTAAATAATTCTTTACTGCAGTAGCTTCATTATTTTTATTTTGTTTTTAATTTTGTTGAGTTTTGTTTCAGGAATTTCCAGAGTGGTTTGCTCGTTTCAGTTTAGTTTTCATTGTTTTAAAATGTTTTAGTGTTACGTTTTAGTTTTATTATAATATGTGGGATATTTAAGAAGTTCAGAATAGTTTAAACACAAACACACTGACATAGTTGACTAAATTGAAAGACATTTCCTGTTAATTTTTATATGATTTTGGTTAGTTTTTTAAGTATATAACTCACTTTAAGTATATAACTGACTGTTTTTCACACTTAGCCTCAGTTTTAAGTGAGTTTTAATTAACTATAATAACCTTGCAATGTAGTGATGTTTCAAGCTGAGTTGAGTTGAGTGGTGTCTACATAAAAGGTCACTCTCCTACACACCTGTCAGAGCTCAGTGTATACGTTGGTTTCATCTTTAAATGTCATTGTCCATGGTGTCTTTAGCATCCCTAATACATTAATAGTACAACCATTCAAGACAAACCGAAAGACTGAATCTTTCTTCACATCTTAATATCACATGTTCTGCTATGACTAACAAGTGAACATATGACTATATATGACTCAACAGCCTCACTTACAGCTACTTGAGCAACATTTTGATGTAATTTAAGGGTTGACAAAATGAAAACAAAACTGACAGAGGTGGGAGTGCGACAGTAACCATGGAGCCATGTTTCTTTTCTTGTTGTGCAATACAAACAAGACCAAACTGAAGTTTAATGTTTGTCCTATATAGCAACTGCGTACAACATGTGACAAAAAGATTTTCAATGGACAGAAACGAGAAGATAACAAGACAATGCCATGTGAGGAAGAAAACAGATACTGACTTTAAAGTGCTTGGATGTCAGCTGATCCAATCATAGATCCTCTTTCTTTCCTGTTCAGACCACAACAGCGAACACAAACACAAGTTGTCTTTACCTTCTCTCTTTCAGAGGGCAGAGGCCAGTCCACTGTTGGGTTTTGGGGTCAAAGCATTCAACAGAGTCAAACAGCTTTCCGTAAGAGCCCCCACCCATGGCATAGATCTTCTTATTCATGGAGGCGTAGCAGCCGACCTGAGAGAGAAGACAGACACAGCTGTACAAGTCGCAGCATGTGGGTAGCGGTTCACTGTGTCAAAATGAATCCCTTGGTCTAAGTTCTGTTAAATTTCTGAACACGTCCGCACAAGGGCTGTAATGGCCCTGGGCCCATTCTGTGTGGTCATTTTAGCTACTTTGTTAGTCTACTAGCTTACTGTCACACTGTCCAGACAAAGAGAGAGGTCTGGTGTGAGAGAATAAAAAAAAAAAGGCAACAACCAATTAATGAGGCAGGAAAAGTCGTTGGTAAAGTTTTGTGCCTCAGGTCTTCCAGGTCCCCCTTCATCTGGACTATTGTTTAGTGCAGAAATTAATAAATAATGAAAGATAATTCATATGCAACAATTTTTAGTTGTAAGTATTTTTTGCCTCTATTTTGATATTTCCAAGAAATGATGGCAGGGGCAGAACTGAATTATTTAACACGTTAACGTAAAAAGAAATCAAAGATTCATCAATAATCAAAAACTAATCCTAAATTGCAGCCCTTTTTTTATTATAGATCATTTTAATTTTAAATAATATTCTAAAACTTCAAACCACTGCTAATGGGGCCTCTAACTTTAATCAGCGGGTGTGTTTGTTTTTGGGAGAGGAGGAGGACCTCTGGGATAACTGGGCTTCCAGTAGAACCTCCGAACCATGAACACTGGAAGGAATCCTAACAGGGAGAAGCTGGACTGCAATGATGGCAATTCTCCCATGATCCCACGCTACTTCACAATGACACTTTGTCTTTTATCGTCATCTTGATGTGACAGACCTCCAAATGACATACTGTACGTTTAAATGATGAAACTGATGTGGAAATGTATCAGTGGATTTACTAAGAGAAGCAGTGCAGAGTTCCTCGCACTCACAATGCTACAACACCAAAAGCTCAGCATGGTGTGTTTGGTCAGTGTGTGGGAGAGAGACATTGTGTGTCTGTGCTCAGGGAGTCAGGTGTACTTAGTTTCGTGGAGCAGTAAACTGCGAATCTAACGGTTAATGCTCAGTATGAATGACAGTTTATCAGAAAATCACCTGTGGTGTTCAGAGGAGGAGCACTGAAGGACCACACTCAGTATTGTGAGATATATTCATCAGATATTCAGATTTTGTTCATTTCAGTGCATTTATTTAGAACCGTAAACAGACGGTTTCACTGGAACTACTTAACAGGAATAAATCGACACCCAGCAGCCAATGAGAATCGAGTTTTCACCAAGACCATAATGTCTATTAATTGTTACTGAGATTTAGTAGACTGTAGATCTGATATTACAACATTACATTTAAAAATAAAGTGGGGATTTAAGACCTATTTTGTGACACTATTATGGTACATGTTCTGCTGTTCTGTGAATGTGATATTTGCATGCGTGTTGTTACCTTGCGGATCATGGTCATGCTGGTCTGCATTTTCCAGGTATTCAAGTGAGGGTCAAACACTTCAACAGTGATCAGCTCCGTTGCTTCGTTCTCTCCTCCGAGAACGTAGATCAGACCGTCCAGCTCGACCACACCAAAGTTCTGACGAGCCTACGTACATCAGTGACATGATGATCAAACCACAGAAATGTCCCAGGACAGAACCACCTAGAAATATACTTTTATTTCTTTTGCTTGGCTTTTATGTCTCAGTGTGTTTTGATTTGCTTTAAGGTAGTGGTTTACACACAATCTTAATATTATGAATAATATATTGGTATTGTTTAGAGCGTTCAACAGTATATAGTCATGTATTGTATGAATGACACCACTTGGTGAAGTCCGTGTCAATGCCTGTACTGCAAACCAGGGTTGAACCTGTTTTGCAGCACTGCTGACACCTAGTGGTCATGAAGTAAAATAACAAGAATATATATACATAATGTAACATGGCTGCAGAAACGTGCTTTGTATGATGGACTGATGATTTATCCTCCAAAAAATAAAAGAATAAATTCTGATAAAAACATTATAAATTCTCAGACAGAAATTCTACTGCAAAGATCACCCTCAGCTGTATATATGCTTATGATGGAGGGATACTTCTAACTGCTGAAACTTGAGGAAAAGTATGGTCACAAAAAGGGGAGAGTATACCTGCAGCATTGGGGGTATGGGGCTCCAGGTGTTGGAGTCAGGGTCGTATTTCTCTCCACTGTCCAGGACTGTGTTGTGTTCGTCTGTTCCGCCCATCACAAACAGGAAACCCTCTAACAGACAGGAAATGCATTGTTAATACTGACTCTACTACAGGAATTCTCTTCAGCTGTAATCCTGATAAAACAAAGGTTTGTTGAAGTAATTCCTGACATGGGCTACAGATGTTCTATCTACATCACTTCAGTTGTGATGGATGTACTGTCCTGGCCTAAGCCCAGCACTGACCGGCAGCGACCACCCCGTGGCCGAGGCGGGCTACGCTCATTGGCTGCAGCTCGATCCAGGCCTGTCTGTTGGTGTCGTAGAGCGGACACATGCAGTGCGTCACAGCAGTTGGCTTCCTGGTTCTGTACAGGACAAAAACCATTAGACCAGACAGGATGTGAGCCAACAGTGTGATCTGGGTCAGCTAAGCACTACTTCAGTGGTTGGTCTATACCGTAGATTGGCAGATTAGCAGAGTATGAACACTATGAGCAGAAAAGTCATTCTTATACATTCTCTCATTGAGCTAGCTTCTAGTTACAAAATAGTGAAATTAAAGTATTCCCCATTTTTCTGGGGACCCCTGGAAACCCTTCAAGGACCCCAGGTTAAGAACCACTGCACTAATTTAACCTCTTCCTCTGGTAAGACCACATTTCATAGTAAAATATACACCATTATTGTCTCTGTTACTGAGGGCTAAATCTCTGGCTCTCTCTAAATGACAGAAAACAGCCACATAACAACTAGGATTCAAGTGGGTTTTTAAAGGCAAGTTCTTATGATTCTGTGTTGAAACCGCTTTGAATGTACAGATTTTCAGAAATTCTGTAAATTTAAACTGTTATGTGTTTTTGTGGAGTGAAGTGGTAAACCTTTTGTAGGTAATGACTGGACACTAAAGATTGTGAATAGTAATGCTGGTGATAAATAATTATATAGAGTCCAAGGCCTTGTTTACAGCATTAACCTGCATCATGGGGGATCTGATCACAAGTGGACAGTTCTGAGTACTGATGTGAGGACACATTGAGATCCGATTGCTCAGACCACATTCGGAGGTGGTCTGGGATGCATGTGACCACATTCTTTTAGCAGGATGTACGCAAATGTGTACTGGGCCACATTGTTGGACAGCCTACTCAACTGACACATGAAACACACTGTCTGATTTCCATTTGGTTCACTGCACTGTGAACAATGTCACCCAATGGTTTGTTGAGTACCGTTCTGAAGCCTTGAGTTTGGTATTATGGCTGCCGCCATGTTGTTTTTTTTAAGCTGCCTAGTTTGACAGTTTGATCTGAGTTTGGTACGTTGAGCTCACTGAGAATTACTTATTTTATCATCCATTTTACTAAATGAACATCATGCTGTATGAAAGAAGACTGAGACCATAAACGGTAAACATGTCAAAACATGTCAAATTTGACAAAGTAACCAATATAAGCTACTTCTTTGTCACCTGTGAAGAAAGTCTCCAGACTCCCTTTTTTGTGAGTTGTGGAGTTAGGAGAAACCTTATAAACTTTGTAATGCTCTGTCCAGGACAAATTCTTCATTATTTCAGCCTTCTTGAAAATTTGGCATTTTTGCAACATTATACATTTAGTTTCTTTTGTGTGTGTGTCAAAAACGTGTCTGTCTGTCCCAGCGTGTAAGCTACTACTGTTGGGCCAACATTTAAAAATACCTTTAGTCTTTGCAAAAATAAATGATGTACGTGTTTATTTGCATGTGAAGTAGAGCTGGGAAGTGAGATCTGATCACAAGTGGCCACACCAGACGCATGCAAAGACACACTGTAATGCCAGGTGTTAACTGGTGTACTTTGAGCTGTCCACTTGTGCCAAGTATAAACAGGGCTCAAACATAATATAAAAGGTTAAAAAAGATGGCGGACAGTGACTTACTTGCGGTCCTCTCCTCCGGCGACAACTATACACTCTGAGTAACCTCTGGGTTTGAAGGCAGCGAGCAGAGCCTCACCCTGCAGAGCACCAGCACTCAGCACCGGCTGACAGTACTCTCTGATCACCTCCCTCATCAGCGGCTCCCCCATGGCCTGATGGGATACCAAGTTGTTACTCTGTTGATTCTATAAAGCAGACATTTGAAATGTGGAGAGCTCTCTACAGTTTCCCTACCTGCTCTCTCAGGTAACTGACATCCAGGCCTTGCAGCCACACTGCAGACATCACTTCCCTCATGTGGACCTGCAAATACAGGGAACAGGACTCACATTTTAATGACATTAAACGTCAAATTTGACAAACACAGTAAACAGTAACCAATAATGGCCACTTCTTTGTCACCCATGGAGAAAGTTCCCAGACTCTCTTTAAAAATCTCACAGTTTTGTGAGTTGTTGAGTGAGGAGAAACTTTAGAAACTTTGTGAAACGCTGTCTTCATCAAATTCTTAATTATTCGGGCAAACATTATACATTTAAACATGGTAGACCTGATGATATTCATACTGTGCAGAAATGAATAGAGACCAATGGATGCCTTCAAAACATTACATTTCTACATCACCAAAGTATGTCTGCAAAACACTGCACTGTATGTGACTTTTTGTTCATAAAACTCAAAGTAAGAGAGGGTAAACCAATGTCCTAATCTATCCTTCAAATGAACTTTACTGCTATAATGTGATATATTGCATTGCCTTTTTATTAAAAGCACAATGAAAATGTTATTTCAGCCAGTAAAATGTATTATTATTTTTCTCATCAGCAGTTGCTCAGTTTGTTGCTGGTCTGCATTTTTCATGACCTCTCTTATCTTCATACTGAACCTACAGTGAGCGTCACCCACCCTGCGGTCCTCTGGGTCGTGAGCGAACCATCGCACCACAGCCTCCAGCACGTGCCTTTCGTTGCCCACATTCAGCTTCTCCATGGCCAACACCTCGCAGAGCCGGTCCAGGGGCAGCTCCCTGAACTCCTCGGAGAGCCCCACATCGCCAAAATGTGTCTGCAGAAACTCGGTGGCGGCGTAGTGGACGTGGTAAAGGCAGTAGTGCAGAGAGAAGAGCCGGATGCCGATGCAGTTCTCTGCAGTGATGCAGCTCTCTAAGAACTGGCAGCAGAGGGACTTGAGGTCAGTCATGAGGAGCATGTCAGACGCCTGCACCATGTCCTGGATGGTCTCTTCACTCAAAGTGATCTGCGTGTGAAGGAAAGACCCACACATGCAGGTGGTGAGACAAAGAGGTAGGTAGAGCAATACAGGCCAAATGGATACCCACAATAATGTATAAGGATGGGCAGGAGACCACACCTAAAAACCTCAGCATGTCACTTTGCTTTAGCTTTCTAAAGCCTCTGCACTCACTTCACCGCTGAAGATATACTCCAAGATCTCTTTCATGATGGCCATGGAGACGCCCTGCAGCTCGATTCTGTACGTAGACCCATCTTCCTTTGGAGGATTGTAGTTCAGCTTGGTCCTAACAGGAAACCATTAACACAACTCAATACGACAAACATGAAAATCAAAACTAGAAACCTGAAGTACTTTGTGAAAGTGGACACGCCAATGTTGCTTTAACACTGTAAACACCCGTTAAAGATAACAAATGCATGATCTTATCTGGGCTGGTGTGACAGGCTCTGTGCTGGAGACCAGGGCAAATAGTCACTGCTAGGTTGTCTGACCTGATATAAGGGCTAGCAGCAGCCAGGATGTTTTTCTGGACAGGCAGCTCCTCTCCATCAACCACCAGCAGCGCATCGTGGAAACTGTGCTCTTGCCAGAAGACACGCAGGACCCTGAGGAGTTTCTGGGAATGTTGTGGGTCCGAAACTTTCGAACCGGTTTCACACTCAGAATGGGGCATGTCTATGCTTGACTGTAAACAAATAAACAGGGAACATTCATCAGTTCGGATCGCATTAAACAGGACACACAACACTAATGATATAAAAATTGGCCTATGAACAATTGGTTCATAGGCTGCTCATCTAATCCGTCATCTACAACAGTGGTTCACAACCTGAGGGTTGGGACCCCCACTAGGGGTCATGAGGGCTTCTTAATTTTAAGAGGTGCTAGAAAACTTAAAAAATATACACAGTAGGCCTATATCTCAGTATTTTGTTCACTTCTGTTAAAGAGAGTAAATTATCTAACAGAACAAAGGCCAAGCGTCAGGGAGAATATAACCTATTAAAGCTGCAGTAGGTCATTTTTATAAAAATAACTTTTTGTCATATTTACTGAAACGTTCACTGTATCCTGACAGTAGAACATGAGACAGATAATCTGAGAAACAATCAGCTTCTTCTGGCTCCTCCTAGTGCTCCTAATGGCATTTAAAAGAAATCCACAGGGCTTGAACGAAAACAACCAATCAGAGCCAAGAAAGATAGAAAGAGGCTTTGAGCTGGTGGCCTGAAGACAGTTGATTGTTGTGTTTCATTCACAGATTATCTGTCTGATGTACTTCTGTAAGAATATAGGAAAAGTTTCAGCAGATACAACAACATAGAACATATGGAAGTTACCTACTGCAGCTTTAAGTATGTGTGATTGTTACAATACATAATACAGACAGAAAATTGTATAAAAAGTTACTAGTTAGTTAAACAGGAAATAATCTGCTCAAGATTCATCCAAACCACTCATTTCAGACAAACTTCTTGCAGTTCACTGTTAAGGTTGAATACAGTTTTGAATATAATATATCCATAACCTGATGTTTACTCAATGATAGAAAATAGGTCCCTATGTTGGGAACAATTGATCTACACCAACACACCACAGTGGGCAGTGGCGAGCTGTAAACAACATTCAGACGTTAAAATGTAACTGAAATACTGTTCAGTGAATCACTTGTAAGCTGAATATTGTGGAAAAATAACGATTCATCTTGTGACTCTGAAACTGACAGGTTTCTAAATTTAGTTTGGCGAAGCAGCTGGTTAAAATGGTGCGTTAGGGCTAGGCTAGCAGCAAAACATCCGTCGGTAAACAACGTGTCAAAGACGACACAATGTCGGTAGCAATGGCATTTACAATTCAGCAGTGAAGGAGGTAACTTAGCTAACGTTAGCCTACTCTGGTTAGCCAAATTAGTGGTAAATGGTTAGAGCTGCACATTTACGTAGGCTTGAGCCCCAGCACTGTATGTTTACAATGGTTTAAACTTGTTATGTCATGTTTTCTATGTTAACAATTCAAGTTTACTCGTTTTAAGTGTCTTACCTTCAGACTGTGAAATGCGGTTTTCTTCTTTTATGGTCATAGGGCTGTACCTAACTACATTTAGGACAACATGAATCACTCCATGCGAGAATGTTGCAAGTGGACGTCAAGACATGTATTATGCTGCCTTAAAGTCAAAAGAAATATAGTAAATACAAAACTCCAATATTAATACACAGTTGTATGCATGTTAATATATAATTGTATGGGCTAAATGACTAACTAAAGAGAATACGAGACCATTCCGTGATTAAAGCTGTAAAAAAAAAGACAACTGATTAGTTGAATAACTTTAAATAAGATAAGTAAAAACTCGCCTTTTATTGTCACAGCCGTTTCCAGTGAATTCGTCTAACACCTGAATGCAGCATCAGCTAGGCGGAAGGCGTGTAAATAAACAACGTCCCAATACTTTAAAAGAAACCTTTGTGCCAATAGGATTGTGGATAAGTTACTTGTACGACACATATTACTACAGTTATATAACAGAATTTGTGTAACCTGTCTTTGCTAACTTAGACAAATAAAACGTAGCCGCGTGTTCATTGTCTGGGTTTCGAAATTGATATACAAAGTGAGAATCAAAAAGAAACTGAACGCGGCCACGAAACCTAACTGCCGGCATAAAGCCAGCAAGAATACTCCCAAACCGCATTTCCGGTGTGAGTACAAGCTTTTTGACCAACTAACGTTAGTATAGTGCTGGTATACTTTTCTGTAACAAAAATGAATGAATTAGTAAATCTTATTTTCATTGTATTTATTATACGGCCATAAGTGGCCGTACAGTAAATTCCGGGTCTGTTCAAGAGTACATAAGACTATTATTTGCGCTTTTATTTTGAAGGAAAAGTTGTCTATCCACTTTTATCTCTCGGTAACTTGAAACAGTCGCCGCCATAACTTTGGAGAAACGTTAACATCGTATTAAGGTAATAATACTGACTACTTGTGTAGGCTATGATGTTATTGTGCTGTGATAGCTAAGATAGAATTGTAACTACAACATTGTTTAAAAACTGTCCGTACTGGAGATAATGTGCTAGTCGTAGCACAAGTTTTTCGCGCTTCAATGATTAACCAGATACCAACTCCTCAGATACCGACACACATATGGACAATGGACGGTGATTTAACGTTAACAGTGTTGTGAGTCGGTGTTCAATTCGGTGTGTCTGATCCACCAACCAGCACTTTAAAAACGATCCGGCTCCCGTTCCAACACTTTTTTCCCACTGAAAGAGCGCAGCTACAACAAAGGCTGAACGCGCTGAGGGGACAAAATCTAAAGTTTATACAGAATACAGTTTATCTGTATGGATTATATAGATGCCGAATTGACAAGAAGACAGTAAACAAATAACGGCCTCTAGCTCTTGTTTCGAGAGTAACGTTTTGTCACCACCACGCAAACACAAGGTACTCTTTAAAGTGTGTATGTTTATACTACTTTTCGAATTAAACTTGATGTGCTAGTTATTAATGACTCCTGTCCTGATGAGATGTAGCTTGGAGAGCAATCGGCCTGGCAGTGTAAGATCTTGTAGTGTGTGTTGCTGATCAATCAGTAGTGTGCAAAGCAGGACTTTAAGACTCCCGCTTATAAGACTGAAAGTTGTAATGTGAACAGTACAGTGATCTGACGACTTGTGTATGTTTCGTTTGTAGCTCCCATGGTGATGCTGTGATGGAGAAACTACTGATCATGTAAATATTTGTCAGAGGGAACGTCACTGAGACACACAGTTACAGCTACAAACATGCCTCGGCCTGATCGGAACAGACTGTCTCCTTGGATAGAAAGTCTGATCCTGAGCTATGGCGGTGAGGAGGGGAACAGCAGCAGCAGTGGGCGGCTGAAGGCTCATGTCATTGGGGTGGGTCAGATGTCGCAGTCCCAGGCTCAGGGTTCTGAGAGCCCCACGGGGCTGCTCTTCCTCTCCGACGGGGTCCTCCAGATCCCCGCCATCCTCACTGTATCCGCCTGGGAGCATCTTCAGGAGCAGGAGGACCGCGAGTGTTTCACCAGTCTGCTCAACACCACAGTGTGCATTCAGGACTACCGGCTACAGTTCCACATGGCCCCGGAACAGACTAAATGCAGATTCTTCTTATCGGTTGGAGAGCTGGCTACCACTGCAGCCGGGCCAGTTAAAGAAAGCACCCCTTGCTGCACAACGCTGCCCTCCGTCAGGCTGAAGATCTGTAAGACGTGGAGGGACCTGCTAGGTCAGGAGATGCCGGATTCTCAGAAGAGCCAGTGTGGGTTTGATCTGTCGGAGCTGCTGGGGGAGTGGCAGCATGACTGTCTGCAGAACGTTCTGGATGATGTTAGGGAAAGGCTGATGGTAGTGAGCGGCCAGCCTGTGAGCCCGCAGCCCTCCACCTCGACTATCACATCATTGGTGACCCACCCTGACACATTCCCTGCCACGAGCTGGGATGTTGAAAGAGTCAGATATAAGAGGGAGAAAGGTTTCACTGTCCCCATAAAGTGTCTCCTCATCCCAGAGGAAGATGCTCAGCAGGTGCAGACTTCAAAGAATGTTGGAAGCAGAACGCCACATGGGCTTTCTGTCACCTCTGAGGACAGACAGAAGGATTTACCACAAGTCTGCAAACCTTCAGAGACCGCACAGCCTTCTGTTGATGATGCAGAGTGGCGGATACCCAAGCCAGTGGGTGTAAAGACGGATCAGGACATCAGCCAGAGCTCACCTCTTCCTGCGGAGGACAGCCTGCTGGATGATGATTTGATCGCCGTGGTGATCGACAGTGACATCAGACCTTTATCCAACCCGTGGGACATTTTTCCTCCACCAGGTGACACCTGCTCGTCCTCCGAAGCATCCCCAGTAGCAACACCGACCCGCTCATTGCACAATCCCACTGCTGCTGAGTCCAAGCTGGATCACGCTGCAGTCTTAACCAGCACGCAACGTCCTGTCCACAGCCCGAAGGAATCCCGGCAGACTTCAGAGCACAGCAAAGAAGAACACAGCTACCTCCCGCCGTACCAGAAACCGCCAAACTCAGCTAGCCTCTCCGCCTCTGCTGGCTCTTCAGCTTCAACTTCTGCGAGTCCACTGGAACCGTCAAAGCTGTATCCCGCCACAGATGAACACCGCGCTGACACAGTACAACAAAATCTTCCCGCCTTGGACCAAGAAAGTAAAACTTTGGAGAAGGACATGGAGGCTGTTGGAGGAACATGTAGAAAGGCAAAGAGAAAGAGAAGTGAACCCACACCAGAAGCACAAACCACCTTAGAGGACGAGGAAGAGGAGGAAGCTCAGCTCAGTGGGAGTCCTCCATCTTGGCTCTTTGACACTCAGGCGGGCTTCAGGGCAAATGAAGGCAGCAGTCACCACCAGGGTCAAACTGCAGGGACCGTCTTGAGACAAACCCCCAACATTCACAGCGATGGCAGGCCGTTCTGTTACTCTTACCAAGTGTCCGGACAAAATCTGCAGGATTTCAGTCAGTTCAAGGTTGCTGAATCCTGGCTGCACTGGGCGGTGAAGTATCTTGTTGTCCCAAAGCAGACAGATAATCCACACAACACGGAACACAGAACCTCCAATCAAATGGCATCTGACAGGACCGAGGTCACTTCTCTCTAGGTTCAAAACACATAGTGTTTCAGTTGCGGGGGTGGATAGAGGGATATTCGTGGGGTGTCTAGAGGGTGTCAGAAATATATGCTAATGTAATCACAAACAGTCCCATATATCAGTATTTGCTTGGAAAAGCCCACAAATGAAGATATCTAATTCAGAAAAACATTACTGTTGCACATTAGTCAGACATTTTTCCACTGAACTTAAGCCTATCACCATATCTGTAAAATGACAGACCACTAAATTATATGTCTTCATTTTTGTTTTTTAACATGTTAGTTTTTAAATGAATCTAAATAAATGTGTTAAATTTGACACCAAACTGGGATGGCCAGGCATTTTTTAGCCTCCCCTCTAGATCCGTCCCTGTTCAGCAGTTGTTTTCAGCCTGTTGGATATTACTGACAGAGTGTTGACTCATGTTCCAGGGCAGCTCTGTATTGTTTATTTTGTACGGTACAAGCAAAACCTTTTTTGTAAATTAATGTTGGTTCACGCTCACTGTGAAACATTTTAAGCTTGTTGAGCATAAATAAACTATAAAAAAAAGTTGACTTGCTCTCTTGAATAAACTAGAATAATTTGACAACAAACTTGACTGGACATCTGGATGTACTAAAATGTTTTAAATATTGTTAAGAAATGTGTATTGTTCATGCCGTAACAACTATGAAACAAAACCAACATGGGACCAATGATTTTCCTTCATACTTTCTTTTTTGCCAGCATGGAAGTAAAATGGGCTTAAAGCTCCAGTGTGTAACATTTAGGAGGACTCTATTGGCAGAAATGGAATATACATATTCATAGGTATTTTTTCATTGTGTATAATCACCTGAATATAGGAATCGTGTTCTTGTTCCTTTGGCATGAAATATTTTTATCTACAGACAGGTTGCCATGGAGTCCACCATGTACCTACTGTAGGCCCGAAGGGACAAACCAAATATTGGCTCTAGATTGGGGAGTTAGCATTCATGTCAATTTCAGCAAGTGTGACAAGTTACTTTAATAAAAATAACCCACTGCAGCTTTAACTCATCGGCAGTGCATGCTTGGAAGTCAAAGTCAAAAGTCAAAGTCAGCTTTATTTGTCAAATATGCTATACATGCACGACATAC
>NW_023339762.1:1559117-1568357 GCF_004916995.1 Morone saxatilis | reverse complement strand
CATCAACTGGAGGACAAAATGTTCACTTACTGCCTAATATATCCCACCCACTGACAGGAGCCATGATAACCAGATAGTCAGTGTTATTAACTTCACCTGTCAGTGCTCTCAATGTTATGGCTGATCGGTGTATACTGTAATGTAATGCAATGCATGTACCACTAAGCAGTTTTCTGTTTGTCCAGATGGTGTCAGCAAATACACACATTTGTGGCTTAGTAATGGGATAAAGCTGAGAGGTTCGGTGCAGAGTGAGGGTTTGAATGCAGCAGGAAAACTTTAGAAATGAACAACATTTAAGGGAGTCTTTAATCATGATATCTTGGACATAGGATTTATTTGATTCCATCCTGTCCTTACAAACTCTATCTGTAGCTCATCTAAGTGACCCAAGACATAAGACAGGCAGCCACCCCCCTGTAAGTGACTAGGGTTTGACTGATTTTGGAGGAAAAGCTCTTGATAGCTTGTTATAAATGAGGTCATTTCAAAATAAGATCATTTCAAGAATTAAGGATTTATACAAGCCTATGTCACTTTTTCTGAACAGCAGCTTCTGAGGCCACGTGAGGCTTTTAAAGGACAATGGTAAATGCTCAAATGTAGCGTAACAGCATATTCATAGATTGTGACATTTTTAATGCAGCAAAAGGAGTAAAAAAAACATGTCAGACATTATTGTTATATACTATATACTATTTGTATATATGTCTTGATACATGTCTGGAGGGTATCTTTAACATTTCGACTTGATAAACTCTCTGGTCATAATTTGTTTAGACTCAGTCCCTCCAGGAAGTTGCAACTTTGTGAACGCAACAGTTAAACTTAAATTAACCTAAAACAACCAATTCACCGCAAGTTTTCCACAAATTTACCCAATCATTGTAGAAATGTTGACCCCTTACGAGCCAGTTTGCAGCCTTAGATCCTCAGCTGGGGCCCTTCTGGCTATTTTAAAGTCGAGCCTTAAACCTCAAGGTGACTGTGCTTTTGCCATCAGGGCCCCCTGGGGCTTTTTGAATGACCTGCCTGAGGAGATAAGGTTTGTAGAATCAGTAATTCTATCTATTTTATTTTTAGAGCTTTTATTCTGCTCTTATTATTCTATTTTTGGTATTCATTATTTATAACTTTTAACTATAGTTATATGTATCACGGCTATTACTTTGCTTCATCAGTCAAAGCACTTTGTTTGTATTAAAACGGCTATATAAATAAAGTTATGAATGTTATTATTAGTTGTGAGTTTTACTGATCATAGCAGTGTTGCAAAATGCTGAGCCATACATCACCAAGCTGCTAGCGGTTTTATTCTCACTATAAGTTGCTTTTGATTTTTTGGAGGGGAAAAAAAGCTATTCGGTCTTGCAATTTTAACTCTCTCCCACAATGTAATTGCAAAAAATGCTTAAAACATCAAGACATGCATTGCAATTTTTCTGCCGACATCCCAGAAGAGGCCCTCTGTGCCCTCTGTGCATCCATAGATGGGATGGTACAGTGAGCTGGGTAGAAACCTGCGTAATATGCTAATAACATATTTGAAACATTACTCAGGTTTTGCAAATTACCTGATTTTATGCGTCTTTAAGGCTGCAGCAATAACACTGGAATAAGTGGTTAATAGCCCTTTTAAAACTCTCAACTGCTCACATCATAGGCTCATACGTCGAGTAAACTAGCTCATATACAGTCTTGCATTAAAATGAACTATTAATATAAATTCAAAAAAATGTGTCCTCTGCAGTATAGATTGAAAGAACTTTCCAGCAGATGCCCTTTGAAAAAGTCGAATCCTGCTTGCTGTGGCTTGTACATGTCTTATACTTGCATGTTAGTTTAGTTTTATTTGCTAATGGATCAGCGTCTGCGGAGGCAGAAACAGGGAAAAGACCGACTTCTGAGTTTATCCACTGAAAGCTCCAAACCCCTAATGTAAGCAGGAGCCAGCTGTGCGCACTTGTAAAGTTGTTATAATCCTCCTTTGACCTATAAACAGGAAAATACATAATATAAAGCATCATGCTCACATCTACAAATAATACACTGTCCATGTTGTCCTTGTAAGGCAATACAGTCCTAAGTGCCGGCCTGCTGCTTCTCAAAGGACAATTAAAACACTGTGTTTCATTTAGTTCAGATTTGATACAAAGAGCCAATATCAGTGAGCAGAGTCACCATCTCTCTACATATGACTATTTCCCACTGTGTCATTTTATTATGTGTAATGTAATTGAGCATTTTTGTTATTATAATGGAGAGCAAAAATCAAGCAAGAAATTCCAGGAACTGGGGGCGTCCAGGAGCCCTTGGCTGCACATCATTCCCTCTCTCTCTCCTCACTTTCCTGTCTATCTTCAAGCTGTCACTAGCCAAATGAATGCATGAAAAGAATAAGTATAGAACAGTCAGGAATTCATTTGGAATCAATCTCTAAAACGACACACAGTCAACTGTGGCGTTTAGGGCCCCGGAGCATTTGTCCCTTTTGCCCAAATGGTATAATCGGTTCTTGTTGTAGTTCAATATCTGTAGGTTTTATACATTTTTCCAGAAAAAAAATAGCAATTTTAACACAAAAAGAATTGCCAGGAATTTATCTAGCATACAAAACCATCCAGACCCCAAATTCCCTCTGAGAGTGAACAAAATTATTTCGTCCTTGGAGTCCTTGTTGGAATTGATTGTTTTTTCCGACAAAGTATAAAAGCCCAAAGATATTCTATTTATAACAGGGGTTTCAAGCTCAAATTGATCAAATTTAAATGGTAATGTAATGATTTGCTTTAGATAAGAAAACTGAGTAAATTTAATTTAAGTGCATATGAATGTAATCTACTTACTATATCTGTATAGTATAGTATAGTAGCCTATATAGTAAATATATTTTTTCATGTTTAAATTGTTGGAGGCAATACATTTAAATGGTTTCAGGCGATCGGTTTCCTTAAAAAATTTGAGTTAAACTAACTCATCAGGTTCAAGCACTGATTTGTGACTTGATTTTTGACTCTTTTTACATTTAAAGATGAAGATAAAATAAATGTAAAAACTCAAGTCAATTAATTAAACATGAAATGTGAAATTTTACAAACATTATGGTGCATATTCAAACATTTCTTATAACAGCAATCATATTAATAATAAACATTATTAAATATGAATGATAAGTTTAATAATACTTCCATAGTGATAATGTGTATACCAGCAGTAGAGCTGTACCAGTGTTATTGTGATTATTATTGTCAGTCATCCATCATTTACTGTGTCCTCAGATATCCTTTGAATAAAATGCTGTTTGCTGTAGAATCACTTCCTACACAAAAACAGCCCCTCTGCGTCCGTTCGGTCGGACTGGAGGCAAGAACAGGGCCTGACAAGAGTTAAAAGAAATTGTTTCAGTTATTTTCCCTTTTATACACTTTGTTTTCATTTGAGCGAACCCACAGCAACTCCCAGAAAGGGCTCTGCAATGTTTGCTTGTTCTCTCTGTGTGAGCAACTCTCAGCGTCAGGGGTGGACGTGATATTTCAAACAGCACATCAGTGCGTTTATGTATTGGGTGCCCGGAAATTTTTCCAAATAAACACAGCTTGATTCAACCTGGGTGGGCAGACTTATCAAGCGACTAATTCTATAAACAGATGAGGGAATAACCCGGCACCTCATTGGTTGCTGGGCAGAGGGGGGGAGACATGAGGGAGTTTCAGCGCAATGAAATTTTAATTAATGTGGGTGGGCTGAGAACACCACCGACTGTTTATGATGGACAATTTATTTCCCAGTGCAAAGTCAACATAACACAGCAAACGTACAACAATTATTAACATTTCCTGGGGCCCTCATGAGGCTGGGGAGTCAGTCGGTGGAGGAGAGGAGCTCCGGGAGCAGGCTCAACTTTCCCCGGGACACACTTCGGCGCCATGACTCTCTACCACGGCCGTCTGTCGTCGCTCGGAGTGCCGTCCTCGGCTCTGAGCCTCTCCGGTCCCCCGCTGATCTACTTGTACGGAGGGGACAGCGGAGGGGTGGTGCCGGCGGGTTTGAGCTTCGTGCCGGCCCGCCAGGAGCCTCCACAGAAGCCGCCCTACAGTTACATCGCGCTCATAGCCATGGCCATCAAGAGCGCACCGGAGCAGCGCGCAACGCTCAGCGGCATATACCAGTTCATCATGGACAGGTTCCCCTTTTATCACGACAACAAGCAGGGCTGGCAGAACTCCATCCGCCACAACCTCTCCCTGAACGACTGCTTCATCAAGGTGCCTAGAGAAAAGGGCCGACCCGGCAAAGGCAGCTTCTGGACGCTGGATACCAAGTGCCTGGATATGTTTGAGAACGGCAACTACCGCCGGAGGAAGAGGAAGGCAAGGAGCCAGCAGGAGGCTGTGGACTCCAAAGCCACTCCACACAGGCGCACCAAGGGCCCGGGGCCATCCAGGGACCCTCAATCCTCTCTGAAACATCAGGCTGGCTCGGGGATAGCGGAGGTGCCAACGAGGCAGGATGCGGAGAGGATGGAGACACCACCAGACAATAAAGCTGTTCTAGTCGAACAGCCGCAAAATCCCCCCATACAGAGACTTAAAGTATTCCCCAACCAAGACACCCTTGCGTCCACCGGAAGGAGGCATGATATCCCCGAGCCTGAGCCATGTCCCCCTCCGAGACACGCTCCGTTGTGGATGGACAGTGCGCATCTCCCTGACGCGTCCCTTCGCCGGGAGCCAGAGGAGAGGGGGTCAGCGTTCAGCGGAAGAGAAAGAGAGAGAGGTCCGCTCTGCGCCGTCAGCTGCGCAGGAAACACAAACTTGGCTGCACTTGCGCAGCACAGACCCAAAGGAAATGTTCCGAGCAGGGATAAATTGAAAGGTTTTAGCATCGAGAGTATCTTAGCAAAAAGTGAAGACGAAATGCGCAGCAGCATCCTCGGTTTGACAACGGAGACAGAGCGCCAGAGCCCCTCTTTGACTTCTTCTGTGGTCCTCGGAGCTCGACCGCATCAGTTGTACCAGATGGGATTCCCCTTCTGCTCTTACATGTCACTCACATACCCCGATAAAGTACTGCATTTGAAATAAGTACAGTTATGTATTTGATGTGTTTTACGCACAGATGCGTAAAAGTGTAACGTCTGTAATTAGCTTTGCATAATGCGTTACTGTGAGACAGCTTACAGTTCTGCTCTTTTCAGCAGCTCTGTCATCTTCATCATGTACAGTAACGTTCAGACAGTGACAAGGAGCAGCAGGGAAGCCTTTACATCATTTTTACGCATGCGCAATTGTCAGATTTGTGGTTTCCCAAACTGTTGCTCCTCAAAGTATACGGCTGTGCAATGTAATACTTAATACGACACAAAGGTAAAAGTATATAAGGATGTTGTCATTGTCACGTGGTCACGAGCATTTCTCTCTTCATTCATGATGATGGAAACCATTAGAGTGAATGCGTTTGCGGAATTCAGTGAAGAATCTTGAATGTGTAGCCTATACAGTATATTGGAACTCTGAGGAAGCCGTACATACCAGAATATGTTTAGTACTCAGCAATGTAATCAAATGCTATTTTAAATTCCACTTGCTCTGAATTTCACGTGCAAAATAAAGTTTAGTTTGGTAATACAATGACAACATGCTTCATTTAAAATTGTGGGAATAGAAATGTTGTTGGAAGAGCTGAAAGAAGGAGTGCTGCTATTTGAATGAGACATCACCGAAGGTTATTCCTTTTTGTGATCAAAAGTTGTTCCAAAAAGAGACATGTGACATGTATCTTTGTGTATTTCCTTTTCAGTTCTGAAATATAAAGCTTATGGTTGATGATTGCCAGGTCTCAACTGCAGAGGACAGAGTGTTTCATCCTACATTTAAATAATAATAAAAAAATATTATATATATATATATATATATATATATTTATCCAAAGTGATTAGATATAGAAATCAGATGCAGAATTACTTTCTTGGCAGCAGTTTCAGTTTGATAATAAGAATAATAACAGTAGGTAACAAATCAATCAATTTCAATATCAGCTAACATTCATAATAAATCCACTGTAAAGAAAATTACACTGCATTATGTAGGGTGCAGTTCTGCAGGTTCACACACTTCTCAGGAGGTCATGTTGATTTATGGAATTTAATTGAAAAGTCCACTTTTTCACCCCCTTGCAGTTTTCAGTGTCTTGGTTACCCATTAGATTTACTCTGAACCAGGGAAGCCATTAAACAACATTCAATAATCAGCAGGGTTTTTTTTAAATACTCATAGTAATATTAGTGTTACTAATGGAAGTACTAATAATAATGAATATGATAATATTGATACAAATGATATATTCACACATTAATGTGTGAAGAGATTAATTATGAGGTTAGGTGTTTAATATCAAACAATTCAATGATACATGTAACCAATCACACTGTATCATACGGGCCTTATCTGAGGTAGGCTACACAAATAAATACAGTAAGTTTAATACTGGCATTGAAATAAGAGCACAGGTTGACAGAATGACTTCATCCTTTGGAGTTTTCAGGAGAATTCAGTAAATATGGCAGGGGAAAAAAATCTAACTCAAGAGAGCAGGGTCCAACATTGTGTTGTATGACATTGACATTTCATAGTCAATTTATTCAATGATTTAAGTTTACATTCATTTTAAAATTACCACAACAGAAAGAAACCTGTTTGCTCTCTCTTTTTGTGTAAAATTGTCAGTAGCAATTTATAACAATTATATACATAATCTACATAAACTGTAAATTAACTCTAAAAAGTATTCAATTAAATGTATTATTTCTTATTGTTAATATTTCTGTTATATACAGATATGCAGTGATGATTGCCAGGCTAAATATTCTCAAATTAGCATATATTCATAGTTTATTTTAGCAGGTAGGCAGGTGTGTGCACATATATAGTACAACCCCACCCCCAAAAGCCACACTGTGATTCAAACACTGCCCGTCGTAATTACCTAACACCACTGGAGCAAACTCTGCTGAGGTGGACCACAAGATCCAGTTCTCTTTTATGTAAATCTGCTTTCTGACAAAAGGTGACTCTCACATTAAAAATGAGAAAAGTTTGAAGACATTACCTAGCCGTCTGGGTAATGTCTACTCACTACCGTGGACCATGGGTCATAGAACGGCCCATACTGAAAACCTTTTTAAATGAGACTATAACTGACTCTCCAACTAGATGCTCTTCTTTTTTGGGCCTTTCTGAGCTCCAACTTGCTGCAGAATGACACCTGCATGAAATCAAAGAGCTCTGCTGACAGCATCATTGCAAACAGAGAGCAGCCACGTCTAAATATAGGCCTGTAGCTTGGACACACACTCGACTGTGCGAGGCCGGCGCTGTGCAAATCAGGAATGTTTGTTGAAATAAATAAACTTGCCCACATTTGAGGAGAGGAACTCACAATCGCAAGCATTTCCTGTGTATAGGATTCTTTTGGTCAGACGTGTAAATAAAACATGATGAAAACCTTGGAGGGGAAAGAATGGAGGAGAGGGTGAGGGAGGAGAGGAGAGAAGTGAGAAGTGCCGCTTTAACTCAGCGCTTGGCACTTCTTTGTCTCTGTGGGATTTGGGTGCATTTCGCACTAACACATGAAGCACTGTAATTGGTTCCACTGGCTCTTCATCCTCCAGTGATCTCCAAAGTCTTCTAAAAGCAAAGTGAATTAATAAATGATGCTTATCTGATGGTGTGTGAGTGTTTGAACAGTAAAAGATCCTCATGAGAAAGCAGCTCAGACAAAAGGGAAATCCTCTCAGTTTTATTTGTTTGCCAAGGAAACAAACTGCGCTGATGGATTGTGCATTAGCACCAGTCTGAACTCTCCAGCAGGGGACGTACATGGGATTTTTTGATGGGACACACTTCCAGATTCTGGATTATGCTGAGTTTATTGACCAGACCAAGGTGAAAAACATACCAGGTTCTTCTGAATGATGTTATTATAATCTTTGCTAGTTTATTTTAAGGCGTCCTCCAATCCAAGTGGCTTTGCCTTCAGCAGCTGTTTCTCCTAAAAGTATTTACTGTAAGTATTTAGTCATTAGGTCTGTTTAAATGATCATACTCATTTATACACACTGCTACAATATGTGCTGCTAACACAACCTCATGTTTAAATACCACAATTTTAGTTTGAAAGCTAGTAAGGTTACCTTGACTTCAGATCATGTAAATGGATTTGAAAGCTTTAGTAATTTTTTCCCCCAGTGATTTTATGTATTTCAAAATCAGAATCATATATGTTTTACTGATCCCTGGGGGAAAATTGGGTTGCATTATAGAATATCTAAACACAAGAAATTATAATAAAAATAGAAAATAAATGTTAATATGTAAAAATACGTGCATTATACTGCAATATATATAGAAAAATAGAACAAATATGTATACTAGAATATATAAGTGTACAGTATAGTTGCAGTATTAATGTCACAGTTGAATTATTGCACTGTTGATACCAGTACTCCCTCAAAGGATGCTGATTGTTCCGGTACCACAGCGGCCATAGGTTCAAATCCAACCTGTGGCCCTTTGCTGCATGTTATCCCCTTTCTCTTCATTTCCTGTCTATCTTCAGCTGTCCTATCCAATAAAGGCAAAATGCCCAAAATATATATAAAAAAGCCATTAATTGCAAATTATGAACCTTTAGTCTCATTAGAAAGACGCCATTCTCTCTCCAGCCCTTGTGACCATCACTGCATAAAGCCACTTCTTCTATTGAACCCAAACAAACCAGAAACAGAGAAAACACATCGCTTCCTGTTTGACAGAGTATCCTTCCAAGGATACACCAGACAGTATGTGTGTGTGTGTGTTTTGAGTATCAAATGTAAAAGCTTTCATCAGGTTGAATCACTGTTTTGTTGAAGTAATCATTCATAGAGAGCAGCAAAATGGACACGTATTTATATGAAAATGCTGTGGATCATTACTTCAGACTAAATTTAGTCTCCAGACTGGCTCGGGAAGAGGTCCAGGGAAAAGAGATGCAGAATGTTCAACACCAACAACTGGCGTTAAAAGAATACTAACTATTAATATTTTTTTTATTGCAAATTCTTTTGGGGGGGGGCAAATTCCAACTATTTGATAAAAAGCAGAGGGGAATAAGGGTATAACACAAATCATTTTATTATCAACTGTGTCAATTATTTTGCTCATAAAAATGAAAAGATCTGGGCGCCTGGTTAGCTCAGTG
>NW_023339762.1:1547266-1559017 GCF_004916995.1 Morone saxatilis | reverse complement strand
CACAACCAGGAACAGGAAGACAAGATGGAGTGGGTCATCACAGTGAACCATCCAGTCTGTGTGTGGGGCACTTTGGGGAATAACTGTAGATTAGTTCAGAGCATTTTGAGCTGACTTTAAATATCTTCATCATGACTCATTTTTAGACAGAAACCTCTACGAAAGGAGAGAGAGAAATATAGCTGAAACTCTGGAAAGTGTCGTTGCCTCCGTTTCATGTGCAATCAAGTCCCAGCTCAGTGCTAAATCACACAGTGTAGAGTTTGCTAGTTCAAAAGGGCTCCTAATCCAAGTGTTTATTATATTTTTTCACTCTCTACATAAACCGGCTACGCTTGTCCAAATACACACTCAGCACTCAGGGAGGGCGGGGCCATGATGAAGATTGATGGGCTTGGTTCAGGCCACATTAGCTGCTAATCAAGTTAGGTTTCCTGGCAAAAAGCTCTATACATCATTATGTGCCTCAAATGTCCTCCAGATCAAGACTGATGCTGTTTACAACCTGGACACAAACACAGAGAGACAGTACATGTGTGCTTATGGTTATACAGTACACCAACATGGACACCTGTTAAATCCTGAAATGAAATACAGGTAAACAGACTCTGTTTATTCTGCTTGTGTTGACACTGTGTCAGTAAAACTCAGTGGTTGTTTCTAAGGCCGTAGTTTGTGCATTCACTTTGCGACTGCATTGTACTATATTCAGTCCAGTCTTACACCAAAGCATGTGATAGACCCGTCCATCCACTCGACCAGGGTCAGCAACCTTAGGAACGCGGTAGCTTAACCAGTGGAACCCTAGCGATAAGTGTGCACCTCATGGCTGTAGATATGATTATAACTCAGAAGTTAATATTTTCATAAAGATGTCAGTGTTCTTGTAAGTGGTCTCATTTATAATTACAATTCCTATTATTTTTAAATGTTGCACATTGCCTATATGCATGGAATAAAATTAAAGACGGCACTTCACTTCAAAAAGGTAGCAGACTGAGGTGGTTGGGGTGTATGTATCAGACAAACACAGGACTTTCACCCAGGAGGCCAAGTCAGTATTCAGGTATTTGAAGTTAAGTACACAAGTTAATTTGTATATATGTATATAATTAGTTAGTTAGTTGCTTTATTTTAAAAGTGTCATATTTATTTCTATGATTATTATAATTTTCTTGACAAGTCTTCTTGATAGTGCATGTTTACAAAGCCATCTTTTCAATATTTCCCTCTACCTCTTGTTGAATATTTTATTTAACAGCCATAACCTAAAAGAAGAAGCCCTGTTGTTTATGTATTTTATTCCTTGTATTATTTGGTAGACTTACCATTTTGTTATGAAAAATTGCACACGAAAAAAGTAGTGTATATATACATATATATGTATATGTGTACATTTAAGGTTTATCAAAGGGTTTAAAGAGTTCAAACAGATCTACCCGTTACGTTCACCAATTAAAAAATCCCCCTAGAGAGGAGATGTGAGTTTTCGTCCTGTGATGTAAGTGTCCTATGTCCACCAGTTTCCTCTGGAGTGCGAGACTTTCAGGGTGATCGCAGCTTGATGCAAAGATGCAGGATAAGCTGGCCTATCAAGTAAAAAAACATAGATAGCTAAAAACTCTGAGAGGAAGTCATAAAAATCAAATCACAATAAATAAATGAAATGAAAATGTCCAACAGTAAATGACCCAGTTGAGATGAAACCAAGGGGAATTTACCTAACCCTAACCCTAACCCTATATATATAGTCATATGAGACAATGAATACAAAGGTATTTACATAATAGTTGCCTAAACATATTTAGACACACACACACGTACTCGTATGTATTTAATAATTTACAAGGCAACACTAACTTTCTATAAATAACTAAGCAACATGTCATCCTCCTCATCCTCCTCATCCTTAGCTCAAGGCTGGACAAAGGAGGATAGAGACCACACATGAGATGTGACTAAAAATGTGTTTATTTTACATAACTAACAGAGAAAGGTTCTGAAGACAAACTAAACAGGATGGAAGCCAGTGGAGAGAGGGAGACTGGCTGACTGTTGCCGGCTTGTCTCACAGACAGGTGAGCTGAGTCTCCCTGAAGGCCCAACTCTGCAGGGACAAGCTAGGGACTCGTGTCCTGCAGCAGCAACTTTATTGACCAAATAAACAGAAAAGAAAGCAACACAACTCTGCCACAGACAATTGGGTTTGTTTTCTCCACTGATTTTGAACATTTGCTTTTTTCTGGTAAAATATAAGAAAACCTCATTGTGCTTGTTATACAGTTATTCCAATTCAGTCTTTGGTTGAAACTTCACAGCTAACAGTCATATGCATCCTGTGGCATCCAGTGGTGTAGTTGCAGATTTCAACTACATTGCCTCATCCTCCCCGTTCCGAGGCATGTAAGGAGACGCACTCATGGAAGAGGACCGCGCTCCCTCCTGTAAGATTAACCAAAACAGCTTATTCTAAGGTAACAAAAACAAACTATTCTGATATTCAGATGTCCACATTAATCTTAGATGTTTGTTTGTGTTTTCTTCTTTTATACTCCTTTCAAAATCAAACCCTTCAAAATGAACCAGATAATTTTTCAGCTCACATATCTTTTCATCAAATCATTTATGCATTTATGACCTTCAGAAACAGTTATATTAAAGAATCAGTTTGCAGGGTTTAGTCGCATCTAGTGGTGCAGTTGCAGATTGCAATCCCTTGCTTCACCCTCCCCTTCCAAGCACACATCTATACAGCCAGTGTTTGTCTGGTCTGGGCTACTGTAGAAACATGGTGGTTCAATATGGTGGACTCCGTAGAAGAGAACCTGCTCCCTCTAATTACTTGTTAAAAAAATTCAGTCAGTACCCTAATCAGAGTACTACAATATTAAACTTGATTACTTTCCGTTACTTTTGGATCATATGCAAATGAAGACAAAAGAAAAGACTTACGTATTCTACAAGACAACAGAACAATGTGACTGTAGAAAAGAAAATTGAGGATTTTATTGCATCAAAAGGGGCCCTTCCTCAGTATTTATTTTATCTGTTTATTTGTTTTGCAAGGACAGAGCACTATTAAAAAGTAAATGCACCAGAGTTGCACACTCCATCAGTGTGAGATGATAATGTTACAACAAGAAGGATGGCATGAAGCAAGTGTTTTAAAAACCCAGTTAACTTCCTTTTTAGCTTAATCTCGTGTTGCGCTTAAAACTCAGCAAACATCACAAATTAATTGAAAAGAAATAAATCCTCAACATTTCTATTCGTTTTCAGTATGTTCAGCCCTCATTCATACTCACTGGTTGGTTTACTGTGGTTATTTTTCTCCACCTGTTGGATATTCAACCCAAACAATGAGATTATTTCTGAATATTTAATACATAAATACACCGCAGTAGTGTAAACAGAAACAAATATTTATTTTATGTTTAATATGAGTGTGTTGCGGCACATTCTCTGGAAACCGACAGACGAAACATTTCCAGTCCTGCAGAAGATGGCGTCATTTGCGGCTCTTTGCTAACGAGGCGGCTGGCCCCTCGGAGCACTGCTCTCATCAGAACTTTTCAACATCTCTGCAAGCTTTGCTTTCACCAACTGTAAATAAATACTCGCAGTCTCATGGGGCTTGTGTGTATATGTATGTGTGCGTGTGTGTGTATACGAACACTGGCAGCAGGACTTGTACACAGCAGCAGGATTACCACCCTCAGACTGGGACCACCCTGACTTTAACACTTAATCCAGGAGGAAGTGGAGCTGCATCACAGGCTCACTTAAGAGCCACCACCCCCTCTACACACACACACACACACACACACACGCCTATGCAAAGTAGGAATTGTGTTGCAATGGAGTTTGTGTGCTCACATGCAAACATACACACTTTTAATTTGAGCACTTAAGCTAAAACAAAACAGTTCAGATTTACACTGCACAGCTGGTCTTGTACAAACCCAACATGTTTACTGAATGTGTTATTGTCAGGGTGACTGTGAATGCATCACAGTAATGTTTGTATGTACATAATGTTGTTAGTGTGAGTCTACTGTAAAGTACAGTGAACCTATGTGTGTGCTCTCAGCTGGGTGCACAGGTGAGTGGTATTTAAGTTGGTTGCAATCTGCAACTTCACCACTACGTGCCACAATCTTACACACAGGTCTTTTAAACTGTGTATTGTCAGGTCTTGCAATAGTATCAGTAACCCGTGAAAAAAACACAAGAGAAAGCTGTTGGCATAGAAGTTAATTCTTGACCTTTGGCAACGGTGTAACAAAATAATAGTACTAGGTTTAATTTTTAAATTCAATTCAATTTTATCTTTATAAGCGCCACCATTCATAACCGAAAGTGTTAATCTCAGGACACCTTTTCAGAATAGAGCAGGTAACTGACCGAACTCATTTTAAACATTTACAGAGACCGCAACACCTACCACCATGAGCAAGCACTTGGCCGACGGCGGCCAAGGAAATAATTTCCTTTAAAGGCAAAACACGCTTGGAGAGAACCATCCGGCTCTAGGGTGGGTGGGTTGTCTTTGCCTCGACCAGTTAGGGTAGATGAGAGGAGAGAGGAGACGGATCAGGAGGAGAAAGAGGAGAAAGGAGAAGAGAGAGAGGACAGAAACGGGCCGAGACAGACAAGCAACAGCAATATAGCCCAAACTACGCAGTTAGTGGACGGATGGTGATGATGATGCATGAACAGGATGACCACGACGACAACCAACAAATCGGGAAACAATGAGGCGGTTATTAATTTAGTAGACGTTAATAGTATCTGTCAGTATAACAAATAATATTGATAAATATTAGCAATGGGACGTCAAGCAGGACCATGGCAGAGGCTCCACCAGGATCCCATGAGAACCTGGTGAGACGCATAAAGCACAAGAACCTCCGGGAAGAAGTGAAGTTAGTAACACTCAATTATGAGAACAGGAATGAGTGCAGAAAGAGGGAGAGGAAGAAGTGAGCTCAGTGCACCATGGGAAATCCCCGATAGTGTGAGGCCTATAGCAGCATAATAAGAGATGGTTCAGGACTCACCTGATCCAGCCCTAACTATAACTTTACAAAGAGGCAACGTCTAAGCCTAACTCTTAAATGCGGAGAGTTTGTCTGCCTCCAGGAACCCACAACTGGAAGCTGGTTCCCACAGGAGAGGAGCTTGGTAACTGAAGGCTCTGGCTCCTGGTTCTACTTTTAGAGACTTTTACTAAAGTCTTTCAAAGAGATCTGAATGTAGACCATGAGCATGTAGATTAAAAGACCAAAGCAACGTGAGAGCTGGCCTTTGGAGCTTAATTACTAGCTATGACAAGCGAACCCAGGATTTGGAAGCTTCTTTTTACGCAGATTCTGGGATCTTTCCTTAGAACCTGTCTCCCAGAGTTTGTTACACAAAAAATCTTGAGTCATCTTGGACACTGTCTGGAAAAGGGCAGGCACTTTCATAAATTACTTTGCAGTTGATTGGAAAAACCTTTGTCTATCTCCTATCACAGGGGAACTTCAACCAATCAGATCAATTTATAATATACTGTATAACGTAGTCAAACTCTTTTCAAATTCTCTCTCTCGGGGGAAGATAGAAAACATCTTTACCACAGAGAAAAGCCTTCAGTGCCGTTCTTTGCCCCTTTAATGCAGAAATACTCTCAGTCTGATATAACTGATGCTAGCAGCATAACCTCTTTAGCAGCCACCATTGTTGTTGTCGACACACATACCTAGCGTTAAACCTAAGCTCATGCTGTAACTGCTGGTGTTTCCTCATAGGACACTGATTGGTCCAAACCACTGCAGTTGGACAAAAGTGCATAGCTTGAAGCCTTATGCAAGACCACCTGCATAGCAAGGTTAGAACTTTCCCTGCATGTCCTCCAAAGCAGCGGTCCCAAACCTTTTTTGCGCCACAAACCGGTTTCATGTAAGACAATATTTTCACGGACCGGCCTTCAAGGTGTAGGGGATAACTACGACGAAATAAAATGATACGACCGGCATAAAAACAAACATAAAGTGCATAAAAATACAACTCACCATTGCGCTGAATTAGTTGGAGCCCTGAGCTTGTTTCTCCGCAATGAGCTCGTCCCATCTAGGGGTAATGGGAGAAAATGACACCTGAAGTGTGTTCCTCATGTCCAGTCTATTCCGTAGTTTTGTTTTGGTCACTGTCACTGCAGAAAACCCCGCTTCACAAAGATAGGATGTCAGAAAAGGAAGCAGGGTTTTCAGTGCTTTTGTGGCAATCTCAGGATATTCTGCCTTGATTTTAATCCAGAACACCGGCAAAGTTGTTGTTGAAACATAGTTTTAAGGCCACTGTCATTTTCAATCTCCAGCAGTTGGTCTTCTTCTGGCACAGACAGGCTCGATTCACCTGGTTTGTTCACAAATGGATTGCAGATCCATTCTTTCGCAGTTTGTGGGTCTTTTGTGGTTAGGAAGTACTGCTCGAACTCTTTTAAAAGCAAATACAGGTGATCATGCACCAGCTGGGAGAATGGCGGTTCAGGCTCAGTCTCTTCCAATATCCCTGCTAATGTTTGAAACATGTCAAATATCCCTCTGTTCACTTGCCGTACCCACAATTCCAGTTTGGCTTTAAATGCAGCTACTTTATCTGCCTACTTGAAGACAGTTGTCATTTTCCCCTGAAGTGACAGATTGAGTTCATTGAGCAGGTTGAATATATCGCACAAGTAAGCAAGGTTTGCGACTCATTCCTTGTCACTGAAATGTGCTGCCAGTGGTGACTTTTTTTCTGAAAGAAATCTCTGCAGCGGCTCTCGTAAGTCAAACACTTGACACTTCAACGATCTCCCTTTAGATAGCCATCTTACTTCTGTGTGTAAGAGAAGGCATCTGTACTCTGCGTCCATCTCCTTACAAGGCTGCTTGAACAGATGCGAGTTAAGGGCATGTGCTTTGATGTGGTTAATAACTTTAACAACATCATTCATACGCTGTTAAGTTCAGGTGACATTTTTCGGCTAGCCAGCATTTCCCTGTCTATGACACAGTGCGTAGACTCACATTCAGGTCCAACCTCCTTAACCCAAGCAGTTAATCCAGAAAGCCGTCAAGTCGGGAGCGTGCCTATGTTCCCACAGCCCTATGTTCCCACATTTTTAAGATTTGTTTTTTCAAAATTAGGCCCTATGTTCCCACAGTTCCCACATTTTTAAGATTTTTATCAGATTGTATCCCCCTTTTTCCCAATTTGGTAGCCAATTACACCAGAGCGGGCCTTGGCGCGTGAGAATCACCTGTGGCTGATATTCCGTATTTTAAGTAGGACTCCTGATATTCTCTTTTAAATGCTTTCTTGGAAGTCGTAGGCTCTTCTTCTTCTGTCTCCTCATTGGGCCTTTTCCCCTTTCCAAAGAAGCTTTCCAAAGATGTTTGTTTTTTACTAATTTTTGCTAGCTTGAGGGCTTAACTGGGGTAACATATCACGTGACTGAGACCTGTGTCTTGACATGTCTTAACCTGTTTCAAGAGGCACAGACGCACAGACGGATGTAATTGGGAGAGAATCCGGTCATTTTTCAAAATAAAACATCTTCCAGACTCTGATCATAAATAACATTTTATTTTTTTCTGTGCGGCCCGGTACCAAATGACCCACGGACCGGTACCAGTCCGCGGCCCGGTGGTTGGGACTGCTGTTCCAAAGGAACCTTTTCAGGAATTCTGGAACTTTCTCTGCATTTTGGCATGTCGGAGAGGAGCTTACAGCACTGAACTTTGTAGTTTTGTGGAACATTTTTGTTTTACACTACCAGCACTCTCCACAATGCTACACAATTGATATTTTTATAAACCTGCAACAGCAGCTATTAAAGACCATGGTTGAAGTAAGGGCATGGGTTCCTCCTGCATCTTTTACACATTAACAACAGAAGGTCACAGAGTAGAGAGAGTGTATAGATGTCCAGACATGAATTACAGAAACTATACTAAATATAACTATACTAGAATGTTATATTTATACACACAGAATGTGCAGATGTTATGTTATGTGTATTGGGATTTGTTTACCCGATTGAGGAGCCACATGTGGACAGAAGGTGATAAAAGGTGACTGTCATGTTGCATGTCGTGTGTTGAGGTCTGGTATTAATTAGATGGAGGAGGGTGTTCATGGTGTGACATTGCTGACTGGCCTTTCACAGCTCATTACATGGTGTCCAATCAGAGCGCAGCCAGCGTGACTGCTGTTTATTTATACACAGAGCTGGAAATGGCAGAGTGCGGGCAGCTCAGACAAAACCTCAAACACTGGAACACTCTAGCACATTGTACTGCTGCAGAGGGTCCCAATCAACACCCTGCTCTTATTGATCCAGACATATACAAAGCAACTCCTAGATCAATAAAGTTTCATTGCTTTACTTTTCCTATTAGAGAAGTATTACATTTTATTTTTGTTATTTGAGTTTTATGGTCTCTAGAGCTTTCCAAACAGGCGGGTGGGTACAATAAACTTTTAAAGCTGCAGTACGTAAACTTTCCATGACAATAACCTTTGTCATATTTGCTGAACTTCCACTAATTCTGACAGTATACATGAGACAGTAATCTGTGAAAAATAATCAGTTCCTCTGGCTCCTCCTAGTGCTCCTAATGGTATTTGCAAAAATCCACTGGGCCTGATGAAAAACTACTGCCAAACTACTGTCAGGATATAGTAAAAGTTTCAGTGAATACGACAACTTTTTTAATAAAAGTTACCTACTGCAGCTTTAAATATAAAAGGGTAAAATGTGCAGGCGGTCACAAAATGTGTCGTTAGCAGCTCCAGCTAAAAATATTGGTATTTACGACACATGTACTAACAGGATAGGGAAAAGCACATCACATAGATCCAAGAACAATTCACAAAAAGTGACATCAAAAAATACATTTATTACAGTACCAGCAACTTGAATCAACATTATGACATGTCCAAGAAAATGCATGCATAGAACAGCACAGCACAATAAAACAGCCAACATCTCTGTTCGACACACGCTCAGTCTGTACACACAGCAGGTAACGCAGGAACTGTTACGTTGAAGAGTCCTTCAGGTTTTATCAGTCAGCTTTGTAGTAATGACATCGTACACTGTAATAATAACCTTGTGTTGTGTTCCCAGTAGATCATGGGCTCCATGCTAGCTAACATTAAAGCATACAGACTAAATTCTGCACAACTTTGCAGTTCACTGTCATTTGCTTGCTACCCAATTAACATTTAGCACCTCATCACATACTCTGGAAATGTACAGTCACATCAGCTAAACAAGGCCAATGCTAGGATAAGCTAACATGTAGTAGTATGTGTTTTTAGTGTGGTAGTAAAATTACTACTGAGTGAGAAAATGGAAGCTTGTAGCCACTCTAAAGCTAAATGATAGGTAGTTTCAACAATTGTCAGTCAATGGCAGTTTTAAGTTTATAAAATTGACATGCACTGTTTGTCCTTTTCTTTTTGTTCTTCCACATAAAATGACAAGGGAGAGAGACTGGAGTCTGTGTTTATCTAACAATAACCACAAGCACGCTCACCTGAGATAGCTACAGAATAAAAGTGAGTTAATGGTCTCACATTTTGTTTTGAATGAATCCACTGACTGTATTACTACTACTGTAAAAACACACCTATAAGCAGAGGTGGGACCAAATCATTGTTATGCAAGCCACAAGTAAGTCTCAAGACTTTGCAATTAAGTCCCAAGTCCTAAACTTTGAGTTTCGTGTCCTAAACAAGTCAGAATGCGCTCTTCACCAAATGTAATGCCATTTTCTTTGGCATCATTTTTTCCAACTGGCACTCAGTAACGTAACATTAGTTCTTCATGGTTCTCTCCTGTAACTTGATTGGATGCTGATTGGTTGGAAAAACAACATAGTTTTTCATCTTTGGGCTTGGGGGAAGGTTTTCAAGTCAAAAGGCTCAAGTGAAGACATGACTTATTGGTGTTAAAGTCCAAGTAGAGTTGAAAGTTTTTTTTAATTTTGTGGAGTCTTAAGTAATTGAATTTGTGACTCGAGTTTGACTCGACCTCCGCCTGTAAGTAGTTTTTTTTTACGGTTTTCCTCTTGTTAGCTAGCTGCTATCATTCAACGCTGTGTATGCTAGAATGTTAGCATTCAACCCCAAAATTAATCAGCAACTGGGGGAAAACCACATTCTCATCACTAACAAAATCAGGAGCAAAAACATTACTCAAAGGCAGATATGTAGTGTGTGTGCAGGGATGTTGAGGCTAAACGTAGTGCAAAAGGCTCATGCTGAGCTAACTAACAAGTACAATATACAGGTCAATACTTGTTGCAACATGGTCAAAGGTCACATCAGGAAATCACAAGTGTAGGGAATCAAAGGCATTTGGCCATTCTGCCAGATGTTTCAAAGGTTAAGAAATAGTCTTGGAGCACATATGCAAAGGGACACGTCAGAGATTTAACAGTTAAGTGGACGGAGGTTTGCAAGGCTTCATATACGATTTGTATGTTTATACTGCATGTAGCTCAAAAGGAATGATTTACATTGACATCAGAGATTATTGCACACTATATGCAAATACGTTGAATGTCCACGTCTAACAGAGGTGGGATGTATGGGGGAACTTCAGAGTATTAAACTACAGTTAGACATTTATGTTCCTCATTGAAACAATGGTCACAATGCACTATTACATCTATTGTTCATACATTTACACTCAAACAGCAGCACGTGATCAATTCTTACAACACACAGAAAAACATGTACAGTATTTACAAAATGACTTCATCAACACAATATATTAACAACAGATTCTCAATCTGAAATGGGATTCAACCTGTCAGAAGGTGCATCAAATGTAGATAACCATATTTCAATATTTAAAAAGCACACACTGATATAGTCTTGAAACAGCTAAGAGGGATTTTTGGGAATCTCTCATTTAGAAGTGCTTTGAATGAAGACACAATGCTGCCCTGCAGTGGCAGGATGAAGTAATACAGTAAGGGAATGCCACCTCACACTTCAGTCACTCATTTTACATTTGCTTGATGCTGTTTGCGCGTGCTACATAGATAGATACACATGCAGCAGGACAGGAAAGAGTATGGAAATAAAACTACTACTTAGGTCACTGAAAACACAGATAGCAATATGCTGAGCTTTATTTGCATGCAGCCGTTGTTCATATATCAGGGAATAAGTGAAAGAGTGATCTCTGCAGGCTCTGCATTAGCATTTGGTCGGGCAATCGAGGGTAGCATCAGACGATAAAGACAAGGACATTAACTTTCATGGAAGGCACTTTGGATGGAGTCACTAATGATCCCGAGGGTATAATAAAGTTTCTAATTTAAAAAAACATTAAATTATTGCCACCAGATTAGAAATGTGCGGCAGAGTAAAAGTGGTAATAACATTTCTCTGAGTAACTACGCAAAGGGAAGACTTTCTGCTTTCTTTCTTGCCCAGAGTTCAACAAGAGGATTGATACCATCGTGTTTTATATGAAGCTACCACCAGCAGCTTTAAGACTGAAAGCAGGGGAAAACTGTCCACCTAGAAACACCTATAAAGCTCACTAATTAAAACTATAATTTATACCATTTCAACATTAAACAGTGTATAAACTCTAGCTCTATGTTCTATATGTAGTTGATTCAATCAATAATCTATAATCATTAAAGTGTATAAACTCTAGCTCTATGTTCTATATGTTGATTCAATCAATAATCTATA
>NW_023339762.1:1542585-1547166 GCF_004916995.1 Morone saxatilis | reverse complement strand
TTTGAACTGGATGAAGGATTTTAGGGATGTCCTTTGTCTGCCAAAAATTTATTATGGATTAAACAAACAAAATATGTGTTAATTGTCGAGCTTTAGAGGTGCTGCTAGGTGGATTTTGTTTCCTTTGGGTGGAGCCAGGCTAGCAGTTTCCCTTTGTTCCAGGCTTTATGCTAAGCTAAGCTAACTGTTTCATTGCTGTAGCTTCATGTATAGACATGAGAGTGGTATAATGTTCTTGTCTAACTCAACAAGAACATGTTTTTCTCCAAATATTAAACTTTTTCTTTAAGAAGAGGCATGGAGGGTTGCTGTTTTTGCCATTTTAAAAACCCATGATTAAATTAAATCAAAGTTTTTCTGATTGAAAACTGACCTGACCCACCTGAATAGGGTAGAGTTATTATTGCCATGTACTATTACACTGTATCCAGGTCTGGTTTGAACTGTATATAGACATTTACAGAAAATGTAATAAGGCAGGACGATACTAGCGACGATACTAGCACAGTTTCAACAACGAACCAACATATAATAAATATGGTTACCAAGGAAACACAGAATAAAACAGCATAGAGGATATATAATCTACACACAATGTATATAATAAGAAGTATAAATCCAGAGTGACACTGAGGCGGTTTATACTGGATGGTTTCTCTTTATGCTGCTAGTCTTTGTAAAGCAGGTCACAAACAGAGGTGTTAGAGATATTAAAGTATGCACCAGCTGATGGCGTTGTATTATTGCTGATACAGGAGCACTAAGTTGGATAAACAGGGTTTGCTACAATATGGCACAGTTCAGTACAGCGGGTGATGGTTTCAGCAGCGCACCACACAAACGCAGTCAGACGGAGAGTTGGTCACTGTGATGTTGAGTTGAAAAGAAATCGCTGATGTTTGTGTGCTGTCAGTCTGTTGTGTGGAAATTTGAAATGCAGTCTGCTGTCCTCAAACTCACTCTGCTGCCATTTTCTCTATGTGGTCACTCAGCAACTTGTACTGTTCTGCAAAGGGGTGAAACACAGACACATATTGTTCTGAAGCTGCATTAGGGTTTTATGTAACAAGACTAAGACCCCATTTTCCACCTGGTAGTGACATGCAGTTTGTATCTGCACTGCGATCGGATCTGAGTGTGCAAACTAGGTAGTTGGAGCTGGCAGACTTGTCAACAATGCGGGACACAGACCTGCCGGTGATCCAATAGTACCGTGAGTCACTTCCAGATGTGGTCTGGTCGATCCAATCACATTCCAATTGCAAAGTGTTTGTGTGCATTTCCACCTACATTGACAAGACTATATTCAAATCAAAATAAGAGATCTATATACAGATCGTATGCTAATACCAGGTGTAAAAAGGCTGCAATCAGGCTCTGATCACTTAGGTATAAAACCAAGTGTGAACCTATTGTGATGTCTCCCATTGATTTGTGAAGTACCGCTTTGAAGCATTGAGTTTGGCATTATGGCCGTCACCATGTAGTTTTTTTGAAGATGACTCAATGCTTGCGCTTACTTTTGACTCGTCCGCAGAAGGAAACAATGGTGACCTGGTCACACACATTCTTGTATTACAGCTAAACAGTGCGCTAAAATACGTCTGAAAAGATTTAAAGTGAGAAATAGGCAACGCAGTAACATAATCTGGATTCATATCTGATCAGCACTGCCTTGTTTGATCTGAGCCACTAGAAAGAATGCAGGTTTAAGATACTACGGTGTCGGCTTCAATACACAGACCAGGATGCTCTGTCCACTAATTATAATGTCAATATATAAAACACTGGAAACCAGGATGAATAAAGTGAGTGTTCTGTGAGATCTTACGGATTTCTGGGTTTTATTGTAATTTATAAACTACCTACTGCTGCTATTGGGAGTTGCCAAGAATGAGCTTTGAAATTGGAAACCTATCTGCCAATTTGTGAAGTTCTTCTTCTGCACCATGTTCCAAGCAAGTCATTGCCAGCAGATGGCAAACGTTTTCAGATTGAAGCAAATTTCTTCCTTTGTCAGCAGGTGGCGACATTGACGTGTCTACATATCTGCAGCTATAAACAACTGCTGCTGATAGGCTCGTTCGAGATGAACTGTGCCTCATCTGGAAAGTGGATGAGATAAGGCAGCAGCAGCAGGAAAAGGGGATAAAATGCTGCAGGCCAGTCGGACAGTTGTGGTCAAAGAATATACAGGTCACAAGTCACAGAAAAATGTACATTCTGTTGGATCATCTGTAGGCTACCTGTAGTTTTTAGATCACGTTCAGATATATAAATAAACTGCGGTCGCCTCGATCTTGTGAGGTTAACGTTGTCGGGATCCAGTTGGACACAAATCTAACCGGCATACATTGTGCGACGATCGCTGGTTATCGATTTCGCACACACCTTTCAAGCAAACGTATTACTTTCCTTTACTATCAGCCGAGACATGGCTTGACAATGATCAGTTCTCCCTGGTGGAAAGCCTGTAGCTTGAAAAACGTGAGTAAAAGAGAGTTAGTGATTCCCTTACACGCTTTATAAAGTATTAACTAAGTAAATAGGCTGAGAGCAGACACTGTTCTAGTGTTTAAGGTTGAATTATTCCTTTAGTGCTTTACCTTCATTCAGGTTCCCAATCACTGCCTGCTTCTTCAGGAAGTCATTGCAGAGCTTCTTACTGAGCCCAAACGCCAGCATGTTGTGAGAGAATGTCCTGAAAATACACAGAAACACACTATTCTTTACCATTTACAAAAAAACAAAAAACAAAACGTGATATCTCAGAAAGTATCAAAAGCATCACAGTGTGGACCATTAATAATAACTTTAGGTTTTAATAAGACTTATTATTGACTTTTAGGTTTACATTCTGGCTTCATGTTTGATCTATATACTTTACTCGAACACAGGACAGGAACTAAAATATTCATATATCATGAACATATACGTATATATATATATACGTATAGTAGTCCTACTTGTCAGTTAAATGTGTCACTCCAGCTTGTTCTCACCACAGATGTCTAAACTGACTGCAATTTTCCTCTCACTTTAGCATTAATTTGGCTGCAACAAAGGCTAAAATGCAATCCAAATTTTCAAGGACAACAGTGATTACTTCAAAGATATTTGGTCGTTTTAATACATTTCCAGCCACTGTGTCACTCATTGGAACACACCTCTGAGAATACTAGCAGCTAACTGCTCCTATTATTCTTGGCAGTCTAAAATTAGTTAGCTGAATAAGTTAGTTAAATAAGTTGGGAAATTGTATCATAGATGGGTTTGTTTTTAGATATGGATAACTTGGATAACTGTGTTTAAACAAGGGCAGATTGTGCTGTTTTGAAAATGTCAATGCTGAGTTTGAATTAGGGCTGTATGAAAAGTCCCATCGTGATTATTTTGACAAAAACTATTAAAAAGATGTGACATTTGTTAAAGTCTGTTGTTCTAAACAACCATGTTCTTTTACAGAACTAGCTTTGTAGGCCAGGGCATCTCTGCAGAACTACAGTGCTTCATTATATTGATCTCTGTCACATTTTACCTTTTATCAAACAAACTGGATTGGCCATTGGATATTGCACTTGGCCATATAGTGATTTTACTTAATCATGCAGCCCTAGTTTGAGTATATTTTTAATAATAGAGTCCATTTGGAAAGTTTGAACCACATATGAAAGTCACCCAAATCAGAACAGGAAATGATCTGATTCTCTATTAACTCATACATACACATATCAGCAAAAAAAGAATAGATTTGGATTTGGAAGGCTACTTTTGCATGCAGTGTAAACTTAAGCCTATGTGTCTTATTGCATTGCGTTAGTTGATAGACACTACTGTGACGGCTTCCTCACCCAAGTTGGCCGAAGGCGATGTTCTCATCGATTTTGGAGCTGTCGTCCCTCTCCTCCTGGGTCATATGACACCACTTCTCCCTGCAGCACAGAGACAGTCAGAGTCAGGCTCTAATTCCAAAGTCTCAGTTTGACCTTCAGCTTCTCTACAGACACAGGCCAGGGGTGGGTGTCATAAAATATTAGCCCTCAATGTCAGGCTGGCTTTTTTAAGCACTGGGTTCCAAATCAATCTTCAATAATGTTGGACAATGCTAGTTTGGGAGCTTTTTGAGGTTAAGAAAACATCTCTATTGTGTAATCCACCCTGACATCCATCCCTGTAACTGCTCATTGTGCAATGGGATGCAAAAAGAGGGACTCCATTACACATAAAACACATAAAACAATATCAAAGGGCAAGAAACACATTGATCAGCCATCAGCAAAGGAATAAAAACAACAAAATAATTCATTCACAAAGAATCATCATTGTTAACAAGCACATGAAAAGCGTAGACTTGTATTGTGTAGTACTGTGAAACAAATATTTGACCTGGAAAATGTTTCCATGCTTGAATTCACCAACACCTCTGAAGTCATGAGGCCTGTCAGAATAAACTGGCTAAAGAGAGGATGTTGCTGTATTGTATATTTTTGCCAAACATCTCTGAGGACAGGTATGACAGTACTTTCCTTTGCTGTCCTGGACTTTCTTGAACATTAAATCTTGTTTTTCCTGTTTCTTGTA
>NW_023339762.1:1519638-1542550 GCF_004916995.1 Morone saxatilis | reverse complement strand
ATTCTGATTCTGATTCTGAACAAAAACGTGGTATTATTGATGCTGGAATATAAAACATTTATAGAACATACATGCATACAATACCTAGCATCACAATAAAACATATCAGAAGGAGAACGTTTGGTGAGATTTACAGGTGAGATTTCTATCAAAAACCTTAAAGCTGCAGTAGGTGAATCTTCTAAAAATATCAGAGAAAGATTAGACCATTAGGAGCATTAGGAAGAGCCAGAGGAACCTAATTGTTTCACAGATTATCCGTCTCATATACTACTGTCAGAATATAGTGAAAGTTTATTTAAAGTATTGAATAGTTATCTACTGCAGTTTTAATGGACAACTTCCCATCCTGTACAATGGTTGTGCCACCAAATGCTACTTTACATTTGCTACAACATCGACTATGACCACACACATTTACGAAATTATAAAGTAGGAAGACAGTAATAACCAGTATTCCATTTTTATTTAACCCAGTGAATCTTCTTTAAAACCAGCCATCAATAGACTCTCTCTCTGGTGACTCTCAGATTGTTAGATATAATCAGCCTGTGATGTTTGGTGCATGCCAGGGCTCATTCTGTCATGAAATCATGCAATTTGCAGATCTGTTTTTGTTTATCCCGCTTTCTTTACTGACTGAATAGTCGAAAATTAATTGACTAATCATGTTAAAATAAAAGCTAATGTTGCTCTGAGTCAGCTGTATGTGAAAATGATGCGGCAAAATTATGATAATATCAGTTCGGTCAGTGCTGCCCCCTAGGTTGCCAAAAAATGGTATTAATGCAGCTGTAACATAAATAAAAGACTGGGGTCATTTTTGACTATTTTGTCCAAAAATGAGAGAAAACTTATTTCATACACTTAAAATCAATAATAAACAGTGATATTAGAAAGCTATGTTGACTGTGTTACAAAGAATATAACTGATGGTTTTGGCTCTACAATATTTACTCTACTGAATATTTCAACATGCCATCACATTAACTATTGTATATTTGGTTAGGTATTGGCAGCAATACAAAACAACACATCCACAATCTTCAGTTGACCAAAACTGCAGTGTAGTACATCAGCAATTTCTGTGTTCATTTATTTTACAGTGGATATCTAGATTTAGGGCATGCACAGCATCCCTGCAATTAATTTGCAGTAGAAACATAGAAGTGTGCAATAGTGGTAACAAAGAGAAGCAAAGGCAACATGCGGATGGAGGGAGATAAAAAATATCACGTTAGGAGATGAATTGTGTGAACATGCAGCGAGCTGTGAGAGAAAACACCTTCAGACTGCAGTGTCTCCTCCTCGAGATATAAATACCATCCCAGACATTTTACAAGGCCTCTTTGCACATCCAGGATATTAACTATGGGTGTGATGCCTTTACTCGTCAATTATGGGTACAAAAATCATTTCAACAGCAGCGTGGCATAATACCCGAGTGAATCACATCACCTATTAGACAACCACAACAGCATGCCAACAGAAGCCAAATGAAGAAAGATGAAAAGGGCACAAAAATATCATAACTGAATCCAGAAAATAACTCATATAAAGCTGGAACGAAGAAATGGGGTACACTCTAAAAAACAATTAATCAAACACAGTAAACCACACACACACAGTAATCCCATTATAATTACCAGTAAACCACCACGATTTATAATTCTAGTGATGTGGACATTATTGTCCTGCTGTAAGAAGATTATATCTTTTAATTTATACACAACAGAGTCTTACACTAGGACTCCTGTTGTCCAGTCTGGGGATTTACCATTAGAGACTATCCTATCACTGTTCACTGGAGCACAGCTGACAAACTGCAAATTAGACCACGGGCGACTCACAGACCTTGAGCCTCACCCTTCACCACAGGGAAAAACACAGAGCTCAGTATGTCATCAGATCACTCAATATCTCCCTCAGCTTTTCACTACCTTTCACTGTGCTCCTTCTGTTTAACTTGGATTCTCACTCTCACACCAATCACAGCTGATGAGGAGAATGTGTCTTGTGGTCATATTGGAGGTCCTCCATCTTGGCAACAATCAAGTGTGCCACCGGAGTAATTACAGACTTGTTTCATGTTTAATTTGAATCAATTAATACAGTGTTTCCCAGGTTTTTACCTTAAGGAAGCCTTTTTCTATGTGACATAATTAACAGATATTTCCTATTATAAACAACAATAACAGTACAGTACAACTGATAAACTGTACAATGAACCCAAATAGTGAACACAATAACTGCAGGAAAACAAGTGAACAAGTGATTTGGATGAGTTTAGAGCAGATTATTTCCTGTGACTGATCAGAGATGAGATTTACTCTGAAGTTTGGTATCTTTTTACACTTTTTTCTTCTGTATTATTTATTTTCTATTTTCTAACAATCACACACTACTATCATACTATCTAAACTATAGAAAAATACAATTTCATGTAGTTTCCTTCACAGAAAACCACTGAATTAATACATTGATACATTTTTGAAACTTAACAACTGGTTAATCAAAAATGCCATTAATTAATAATTAGTTAATTAATTAATTAAGACTTTACATTTGATTTGATATTGTATTGCATTACATCAGGCAATTCATTTGAAATTTAAGTTTTAATTGTTATATATAATCATAGATGTCTAATCACACTGAAATGTGTTTGAAACATAGAATTTGTTTCCTGCTCTAGCATTTACAGTTTCCATTTCAGGATCGCTTAAAGATGGCTTACCTTTTTCTCGTAAACAATCACAGCTGACATGTTAATATTCACTGTTTCACATAGTGTGTATCCTTGATGCCTAAAACATTTTTAAAACATATTTCTTCCTCGTAAAACAAATTTTTTTTATTATTATTATTATTTTTTTTAAACCTGCACTGTTCACATCCATGTTTCAAAAGAGTTTTTGTCACTGCCTTTGTCGGCGCATTGCTGCATTTCTTGGTACAGCCAACTGTGCAGTGGAAAGTCTGAAACCACTGTCTATCCCGCCCCTGACATGACAAAGCATGTGAAAGTGTATCCACATGAATGAGCAAGAATTAACAATAAATGGTATAAACATGGCTCCATAGCACAATTTATTAATTATCATTAAAACCTTGTAAAAGCCTGGAATTATTCTGGTGGCACACAGGCCTACGAATACTTTTATTTCTGGGGGTTTTGGCTTTTCAGAATATGAGCTCTGCTGTGTCCGCGCTTCTTCTTAAAGCAACATTATGTAACTTTTCTACCTCAAAATAACAGCTTCAACATAATTTTGACGCAGGCAATGTAACTGGACTCAACAGCTTATTTGGACATAGCTAATGGCAGAGGCTAAGAGGATGAAGGAGGAAGCTAAGAAGAGAAAAAGAAAGAGTGGCTGAGCAAGAAGCCGCTGGACAAGAGTAAATGTAGGACTGACTTTTAGTCGTTGGCGACAGCTTTGTGACCTTCCCATGACATTTTCCAGCAGTTTTTCTTGACAATACAGGACTTGCTTACAAATGGTCAAATAAGCTGCACTTTCAGGCAAATTGACTATGTTTTACTTTCCTCTAACCGTAACATTAATTTGGCCACAGCCCATAAGTAACAGTCCAAATAAAGCAGAATGTAGTTATTTTTACAAAAAATTATCTTCTAAAAAGTAAAAGTGTTTGTTGCACATACAATTAACATCATTGCGCATATATTTATCAACAACTGTAAATTGCGGCTGTGAAAAAAATAAGATGATGCTGAAAAGATCACTGCAAGTCACTGCCACTGATAGACGATAGAAGTGTCATACAGGTTATCCTACCAACAGAGTTTTAAACAAAATACACACCTAGGTTTACACTGGTGATCTGAGTGACGGGCCAAAATACAATAAAAAATCTCCAGGAAAACATAGAATATTATTATTATTATTTCCAGGTGTTTCCATGCTTGGAAAACCAGTCTCTAAATTACCAGTCTCCAGGTTTTCCAGGACACTTCTTGCTGTTGGACTAGTCAGTAATATTATCTGGCTTGCTATGTCTTGTGTTGTGGCACTTGCTTGATGTTTGGCTGTGTTAGCAAAGTTGTTGATTTGCTAGATCATAAGTAATGTAATTAATGAAATGCAGGTGTACAGATCTTACATAGTGTTGCTTTAAGTAAGCTAATGAGTTAGCAGTTAGCTGTTGGTGTCTGTGATAAGGAAAATGGGAAACGTCACATAACAAATTCTTGTCAGGAATTGCTGTTTTTCTTATCACCAAACAGAATATCACAATAGCCTTTTTTTGCGAGCCCTCTGTCACCTTCAGATTTAGCCATAATTATAAAACACCCACTACGCTGAGCCCTTTTTCTCCTATCTGCCTTGATTGATCTTTGCTTTTTCTCCTAGTTTGACTATTTTTTCCTATTTTAGGGCTGCAGACAAATGGAAGAACAGACCTCTCGTCTTTCTCTTCATCCTGCGTTCCCCTGCCCGGCAGCAAGGCACAAGGAGACAAAGGGTTAAAGTCAACATGCAGAAAGAAGAACAACAGTTTGTAGACAGTAAGAGAAGACAGGAGGAGAAGAAGCATCAGGAGATTATCAGCAGTAGTGGTTAAGGCTGAGGCATTCTGAACAGCAGAGATTTCTCTTTAGATACTGGTGTTGCAGTGCATCCCTACAGGATTTCCAAACTTTATTTAAACTTTATCAGACAGATAAAGTGACACAGGAACACACACATCCCACTTATGATTTTTAAAAAATACTACATTTTCCCCACAATCCGCCACTTTATTATGTAACTAAACTTTTTTACTTATCTGTCCAGAGTCCAATCTAGACTCACCTTGTGGTTGGCGATCTTTTTTTCCTTTCACAGTGGACGGCATCAAAAAATGCAGCATTCCAAAATCGTAGTGTATGCCTGACAGAGAGAATGGATGACATTTAATAGGTTTCCTGCATGACCTGACCATTCCTGCCACTAGGGATGGGGCTACAAATTAAGGAATTTATATGTATGTATGTTTACTCAAGAACTTGTGCTACTTCGACTTCCTTCTCATATTTGCGGAAACTTTCACTATATCCTAACAGTAGTACATGAGACAGATAATCAGGTTCCTCTGGCTCCTCCTAGTGCTCCTAAACTCGGTATTTGGCCACAGACATCGACTGGCATGAAACGAAAACCAAATCAATCAGAGCTGAGGAAGATGGAAAGACACTTTGGTTTGATAATTGATTGTTGAGTCTGATTCCAAGTGTACCAAAGTGGTTGTTATCGTTCAGACCCGGTGGATTCTTGCAAATGCCATTAGGAGCACTAACAACTATAGCAGGTCAATCACAATACTAAGCATAGAGACGTTGATTATGCTGCAGGAGTGACTTGAGAGGTTTTTATGAATGTTTTGGTGTTTTTTGGGGTCACCACTGATATCCATTGTAGCTGCTGGAAATCCAAGTTGACAAAGGCTGCAGTCGAGCGTAAAGGAGAAAGGCACCGTGTATTTAATACTCAAAAGGTAGATTTTCTCTGGAGTATATAGTTATGAAGTCCAGTCCATTTTCCTTAATTTAATTTAATCATCTTTACTAGGGCTGCACAATTAATCAAAATATTATCGAAATTGCAATATGCAATCCGCAGAAGCTGTAATTTGTTTGATAAAGGTAAAATGTGACTGATAGCATTATAATGAAGCACTGTAGTTCTGAAGAGATACACTGGCCTACAAATTTTGTGTGTTTGTTTGGTACAGACCCCAAAAATGATCATGATTTGAATAGTTTTTTCAGGGAAAATCTAATTTGTGATGGAAAAATTATCATTCACAAACAAATCCAGAATCATATCGCAATCTCTCTCAGAACAATAACAAAAATGTTTTTACCATATTTTTCTTTTTAACCAAAATTACTGAATCATTGAATGAATTCTTCCTTAGTCTCTGTAGACAGTCTTGTTTGAGAGATATAATGACCACATAATGAGCTTCTTAACAAGGACAGATGTTCTTTGTGGACAGAGTTTCCTCAATTTACCAGATGGGCTGCTGCTTCAGGTGGGTGTACAGGTACACCTTCTCTGCTTTCTTATCCTCTGGAGCCTCAGACACTGGGGTAGAAGAGAAAAACATGACACTGGCACAGCATAATCAATGTTTATGAAAACTAACAAAGCAGTGGAGCTGGAGAAAGAAAAGGCTTTTTTTGAACTGTCTGTTGCACTGAGCTGCAGCTCACGTCTTTTGTTGCACTGTACCTGGTGATATGGGCTTTGTCTCAACTGGGCTTTCCCCATCCCTAGAAATAAGAATGAGAGAAAAGGAGTAAGGAATGAAAACTATGCATGACTGTGTTAATGAAAAGTATTCAGAGGGGGAGATGCCTTTGCTCACTCTGTCTTGGGAGCCATTGAGCTCCTCAACTTGCTCTCTAGGCCTCCGAAGAAGCCTTTGACGTCAGTCTTTGATGTGTTTTTAAGGAGGCGCTCAGCGGCATCCTTCTTCCCAGACAGCCAGAAGTTGGCCTTGTTGAGGTACGAGTCCAGACCAGGTGGAGGACCACCGCGATCCAGAAGCTCCGAGGGAGATGGTGGGGACTTCCCTGAACAAGAGGAAAGCAGAGAGTTCATCTATCTGTATTAATTAAATATATAGCAATAAAAGCCAAATTGCTCAAACATCAAGTTGTCCTTTTAATCCAATGTCCCTGTGATGTCCTTGGTCCAACGCACTGCAGACTGTTCAGGCTAAAAAACAGTGTACAGAGCACGCATTGTACAGTTGACAGACAGCACCTTGCTGTTTAATCTCACAGGTGTTGACATCATGTGGCCTGTCTGAAATTTGATGGAGCAATTAGCTTCATCTTAGCCAGCTGCCACTCACTGAGCTGGAAATAAAAACAATAATTTGTGTTTTGGATGGATCCCTCAGTTCATAGTTTCTCACACTAAGAACTGAAGCCCCTTTTCACACAAACACTTTTATCCCAGAGATAACGTAAGCCCAGGACTATACGATTCACATTGCACTTCTACTAGCCCTGGGGTAAATGTCCCATGGAACATGGACTAATGTTTACATTTATGTTTATGGCTCTAGATGGAAACTACTGGGAAGAGAAGTGTGGACCAGGAGTACCCATTTTCCAACAAATTAGCTCTGGTTCTTGAATCGGTTCCACTCAGGATTCAACAACACTCAACTATAAATAATATCCTTATTAGGAATAAAGTGTGAAAGCTTTTTAGCCTGGGGCTATCACCTTCCATAGCCTGGAGCAAAGAGAAAGTTCTAAGAATGCTTTTAGCCCTGGTTAAGTGTACTGTGAAACAACATAAAGACTTCTGTAGAACTGTCAACATGCACAGTTACTCTTCCTTTGAACCAGGTATGTTTCCTTGCAGGGAGACCTTTTTTAGCCATTCACCACTATGCAAAGCTGCCTATAGTGCAGGTGTACTTTAAAATTATAGCAGACCTGACTGCAGACAGATGCTGGTGCAATGTACAGTGCCATGGTAGATTCCTATTCACTCAAAGCTTCCTGCTTGCATAAGCACAGGCACTACCATCATTGCACATGTGGTTGTGGTGTTGTTGCAAGAGAAGCCGCAGGGTCAATCAGCACTGAGGGGTGATACTCACCAAGATGCACAGCTGGTTTTGTTTTTGCTGTGCAACTCTTTTCTCAATTCAACACCATGTTGTGTTTACGTTTCAAAGTCTGGCACATGAACAGACAATACGTGACTGAAGAGAGACTGAATTAGACCTTACCACTGTAGTAGTATGTGAAGCACATAGTCATGAGGTTTTTGGCCGGGCTGTAGTCGTCCATCTGGTAACATCTGTAAACACATAATTTCTTTAGTCATGACCTCACTGCTAGAATTGATCAATTTGTCACTAAAAGGATACGTAGGTGATGCTCTATATTTTTAATATTGTTAACAAATTCCATGAATACCCACAATGGGTTTCTGCTATTAATAAATAAAAAGCATATATAAGATATATCTTCTTGTTCTGTAACTCCATTATTGTCCACATAAAGTGATATGCTCCTTCAGTACAATGAAGAGACACACTGTAGTTTATTTTGACTCAATCCCACCAGAGCAATATATATACATATATTATTATTTTTTTTTTGTATGCCTTAAAATCAAAAGGCCTTGTGACCCCTCTGAAGCTTGGCAACACCCAGGTTGGGAACCACTGTACTAGAGCATCAAATGTGCATTAATCCTTACAGCATCGACAGATTTTTGTCTTTTCGTGGGAAATGTTCTCACAACAATTACAACTTTTTATATTATTGCTAGCCTTATCCTTTACAGTCAAACAGCATAGACAACTACAGTAAGTTGGTCTCCAACAGGGTCAACCGCATACAGACTCACTCGAAGAGTACAACTGCAAAGGACTGCACCAGTCGGTAGAAGGTGGCTTCACTCACACATTTAGAGTGGCAGCGCTGTAAATACAAGTATGACAAAAAAGTTATAAGCTTATTCAGGATAAAGACAAGATCTCAACAACCATAAGCTTACACAAGTTAAAGAATAAAAAGATTTCCCATATTCACCTGTGCGCTGACGTATTTGGCAAACCACTCCCTGCCTTTGCCGTTTTCTCCGCTGCACAGCTCTCCAAAACGAGCCTTCTCTTCCTGGTCAAAGTCCTCCCTGTGAAAACATGGGCCAAAAAACTCATTACAGCACTAATTTAAAGACCTTGTGAAAAAACAGTATCATCACAGCTGGTTTTGTTTACTTAATGACTTACAAGATCGAAATGTCCTGTCTCAGATTCTTAGTGCAGAAAGCTAAACAGAACGCATTCAATCAAACATACATCACTCAATTGTTCATAGTAGTAGTATAGTAATAAGTTTGGGTAGATAGAAATGTTTAAAAAAAATTGTAAGCTAGGTTGATGTAGAAGATTTGTGTGTGAACAAAAATACAAAAAGATTGGCAAATTTTTAAATAAATGGAAAATGGACAGCAATTATATAGCACCTTTCTAATCGTCTGACCGCTCAAAGAGCTTTACACTACACGCCACATTCACACACCAATGCATATCATCAGGAGCAGTTTGGGGTTCAATATCTTGCTCAAGGACACTTTGATATGTAGCGAAAGGAGCCCATACTTCCTGTGCCCCAGCTGCCCTATATACTAAATATATTCTGTATTGCTAGTGACGCATTACAACCCAGCAATAGCACACCTTGTTTTCATAAGCTTACAGCTAATGCTAACAGGTAATCAAGGGAATACTTCACCATTTTGGAAATGTTTGGCAGAGAGTTAGAAGAGAAGATGGGTTTTATCAGCATTGGACAGAGCGAGGCAAAGCTATGCTAACAGGCTACTGATTGTAGCTTCACATTTAGCATACAGCCTGAAAGTACTACCAATCTTCTCACTAAACTCAAGACAATATGTTTATTTCCACACATGTTGAGCTATTCCTTTAAGGACTTTTTCTCTACAGAGTGACCAACTGAAGAACCTAGACAAGAAAGCCACAGTCAGTGTCACGCCAGTTTGCAAAAAATGGTAACGGATGAGTGTATCACAACATCTCAAAACATTTTCAATGCAAATAAAACTCATTTTAAATATCCAGAATTTACAGGTCAAATCTTATTGCACCCAATGTCTTCTGTGATTATTTTTTCAATTTTTCCGTGTTGTTGTTAGCATGTCGACCAATCAGAGAATGTGTAGGAATATGTGTGAAATTTAGCCCATTGCCCTATCTACAAGATCTATAAAGCCTAGAGCTTTTTTTAAAATATAAAATATATTGCCTATTTCGATAGTGACAGCTGAAGAGAGAGAGGAAAGGGGGGAGAGACAGAGGGCATGACAAGCAGCAAAGGGCCACAGGTCAGAGTCAAACTGCTGCAGTAAGGACTCAGCCTTGGTAGAAGGGTCGCCAGCTCTACCAGGTGAGCTATGAGGGCAAGCGACCCTTAATAGAGCTTTAAAATAAACCATATTTCAAAGATGTAAGCAAAAATGTAATTAAGTAATCCTAGACAATGCAACTATAATTTAACTACACATTTTGAAATGTAATCTGTGCAGAGATTACATACACCACAGATTACGGAAAATTGGACGAGACGAGGAGCCTGTGGATGCTAATACAGCTAGCACAAGCAACAACACGCAAGACACAGATACTTAACACTTTGCAGCCACAACTGAGCTACAACTGGACCGAAGTCTATGGTAATCACGGCAAAAAGGCTTCTTTGTCTGTTTTTGTTGGAAAAGCAATGAACACAATGACATGAAATTCTGAAATGAGACATTTGTCTTCCATTTTGTTTCCAAAAAAAGAAATTTGGGGTTTCCCGGTATTTTATAAAATATATTTATCTGAAGGTAAGCAATGTCACTTTTATAAAATTGGCTTATTTTAATTTAGAATGGAAAGTAAATGTCTTCATTAAAATGTTAAGAACTGTACCAGATGCATCATAGGGCATCACATTGTATCACACCCAATTCTTACATATATCGCTTTGCTTACAGTATCGTAAGCATATTAAAATGCATCGTCCCTGAACTGTATCTAGATACATATCGGATTGTCTTAGAAGGGACAGATGCACACCCCTACTTACTATAGTACATTATGTTCATCTGGACATCTTACTCAATATGAATCTACTAGCAGTCATGAAAGATGACTGGACTGTCCTAAAGAAGGTAAAGAGGGCGAATGTCATTTCGTCAGCTTTGGAGTTGTCAAGGCAAGATGGATTATTAGAGATGAGGTCGACTTGCTATCTGTGGACCGCTGACCAACATATGGCAAATTACCTGACATGGTATTCAGCAAGGTCAGAAATGATTGGGCCTGCAGCAGATATACCAGAAAGAGTTCAATAAACATAGCTACCCTGCTGATATTTAGAAGCCTCCTTTTAACATTTCACCCTGCTCACATTTGATTTCTCAAAAGTTCATGTTGCACTGTTGTCCCCCATGGGCCTCTGCTGCTGAGTCACAGGAATCTCTGACCGGGTGAATGTTTCTAGACATTCTGGGGGACAAAAATGGAACAATGTTGATCTGAATATAAGTGAAAACACAGCCTAAAGCAGGGGAAACTGTCGGCGCCACACAGCCGAGAAAAAGGATGACAAAACAAATCACTGCATCAAAAAATGTAATAAATAAAACAACTAACAAAAAATAATATGAAAAAAGGGGTAAGATGAGGAGAAAAGTAGAAATAAAATACCCAGCAGTGCACTGTTGATTGATGATTGATGCCGGAGGGGCCCATCCGGTCCATCTTAAACAATATTAACCACTCTCTGAGATGAGCTGATGCAGCTATGGGGCACCTTCAGCGTTTCGCTCTTCCCCTGCATTCATTATATGGTGGCTGCCATCCAACCACACAATGCTCACTGCCCCAACAGCCACAACATCACTCACAGAAGAGTGCCTGCAAATGGCCTGCACATTTCACTACAAATATGCATATATGTTCTTTTGGACATGTAGCATTCAATCAGCAAATATGATATGATCTTGAAAATTACTGATTCTTTTCATTGAAAGAGTCCACCGATTTAGTATTGCACTCCCACAATACTGCCAGCAGAACCAGAGTTGGCTCAATGTTACATTTGTAACATCTACAATTAACATTACCCAAGCAAGCATGCTAGGAATTTCTCGCATTATACAAACTAAATAACAAAATATTGGTGTTATGTTCAGAACAATATGTGTGAGAAATTAGTAGCTTATCATGTGTAAATACATAACTGGCTGGTCACAAGGTACCCCTAACCCCTGTTGTAAGCGGATCTTGGTTCTGGACCAGCAAAGTGTTTTCCTGGCCACTGTCAAAACGCAAAAAAAATGGTTCAAGATTGGGCACTGGCTCTGAACCAGCCCTCAAATTGCCTTGGTGGAAAAGGGTAAGAGTGACATACAGCATATATACCCTCTATGTTTTTTCTTAGTAAATTCTCTTCTGTGGTTTGACCTCATATTCAAAAATCGGGTCAAACAGACCTTGTACATACATATGGTTCATTATAAAACAGAAGAAAAACATATTTTTTCCTTACTTTCCATGAAACACCTTCTCCACATAAGCCTTCATGAACTGCCTCCTCTCCACTGTCTCAGTGTCAGCGTCCTCTCCACTGTGAGCTGATGAAGAGGACGACCTCCTCAGCTCCCACATATGAGAGGGCGGGTCCATGTCGTTCTCGCTGTCTGCCGACTCTGTAGCATCGCTGTCATTATCTCCTTCCTCTGGGTGGTGGTGGCGGTGGTGGTGAGAGCTGGGCTCAGTTGGCACCATGGGCTCTGGCAGTAAGGGCTTCTGGTGGACTCCCATGGAAGACGCCGGCTCTGGGGAGAAAAGGTCTGTATGGCCTTGTTCCTGGCCTACATCTACACCAAGAGTTGTGGCCTCTGAGGGCATGTCAAAGTCTATTAGGTTGTCCACTGCGACGCCCTCCATGTGGGAATTAAGTCCCTTTCTTTTAGCTCTGCAACAGTGCTTTCAGAGTGAGCTATTCGGTGCTCTGCAGGAACATGAGGGTGGACACATACGTAGTTGCTAGTTGGAGGTTTCAGCTGAGGTCACTGTTATTATTGGGTTTGGATTTTGCAGACCCTCCCACCCCCGAGGGTGCTGACATCAAGTGAATTCACAAACCCAATGCATCTGTGAACAAAGGAAAAATTAACACTGTGGTCATCTTGTACATCCAGTTAAATGTACTGGGTAACCTAATAGAACAAAATGGCATTGAGAGGTAAACAATACAGAGAATACACCTCTGTAAGGCTGTGCTTTGAGCTAACGTCAGCATGGTAGCATGCTGACAATGACAATGCTAACATGCTGATGTTTAGCAGGTATAATATTTACAATGTTCACCATCTTAGTTTAGTGAATTAATGTGCTAACTAGGGCTGTGTATTGGCAAGAATCTGGTCAAATGAAACTAACTGGCAATAAACATGTCATTAGTCTTTGGTCATAAAGCAAAGTATAGTATATAGTATCCTGAGAAAAATATGAATGTCAGTTCATCCAATATTTGTCCAGATATTTCAGCCTGGTCCTGATCAGCTGGCTGATATTGCAATCCTTATGCTACATGGCTAACACGGCTAAAAATAAGAATTTCAACTGAATCTTTAGCCTGAATCTTTAAAAAAAAAAAAAAGGTCCACATAAAGCTGCTGCCAAAAAGGAGGGAGGAAAAATCACTAACACTAACTGCTGTTTAGCAGACAGTTTGGATTTTACTCAATTTCTATTTGTCCAAGTGCTTGGACCTGACACTATCTGAGGTGTGTTTAATTTGTCCTTCCTACTGAGTGTTTTATCCCCTCTCTCACTAGATCGCGTTGCCTACCAGGATGTAACTTAGAGGAAGGGAAATGTTTGCTTTTGTCATCATAAAAATCAACTCTATAGGCCTTTTTCCCAGCAGACATTTTGGCATGTCACAGACAGATAATCACAGGTGCAGGTAATGAAATTAATAATGGCTGCAGCCTCTTAGGTGTATCAGTTTCAAAGTCTTTCTGTTGTCCATGCTGTATACTTCAATGGTACAGAGCAATCATTAATGATCTCTGTTTCTCCTATGCTTTCCCTAAAGCCTGATAATCAGGCTAAACATTAGGGTGAAACACTTTGCCATCACAGTAGAGAAAGCACAGGTGTTACTATTAACATTATTGATGATGGCTGCATTCCATTTAGGTAAGCTATTTCTTGGGTCCTGTATTATGCACACTAGAATGAATACTGGGACACTTATAGGAGTTCTCCAATGGGACTTTTGGCCATGTTGAGTCAAACCATGTGGCACCGATTTGCATTTCCATTGCCAGTTTAAGCACACCTAGTTGTGCTGCGCAGTGCTCGAGATGAACCATTTGCACAGTCATGATTTTGTTTTAGTATTATTGCAGTCTAACGTTGTGTTCATGTTAGTCAACATTTTCCCCTGTTTTCAGAGGTTTTATAGATACATGTCAGAAAATAGTGACAAATGTTGATCAGTGTTTCCCAAAGCCCAAGGCGACGTCCTCAAATTTGATTATAAGATATTCAGTTTACTGTCATAGAGGACTAAAGAAAGCAGAAAATATTAGTATTTGCAAAGCTGATATCAGAAAATGTGGACATTGTTTCTTAAAAAGGACTCGGAAATGATTAATCCATTATCAAATCTTTCGTTGGTGATTATTTTAATAATTGATTAATCGACTAATCGTTGGAGGTTGGTTTTAATTAAGACGTTGGAAGTGATTCAAAGGTTTGCACCGAGGCTACTTCTCCCGCAGGGAATATGTCTGTTGTACAGAATTGGTATTATAGATGATTATACCAATTTTCGAAGTAACAGCAAAAAAAAAAGTGAATTTGAAAAGTAAGGTTATTTCCTGTAGCTGCTGATCAGGGTAGACATTCAGCTATAAAGAATGTTAGCTGAGCAGGTTTTTGTTGGCTGGCATGAAAAAAAACTTCCTGATAGGATACTCTTGTGCTTCCTTGACCTGAGGTTGTAGAAAGAGACTTTAGGTTAGGACACTGCTGCATATCAGTTTTAAGTTCACAAACATAAAAGCAGAAGAGAACAGGACACATCCTAGAATTGCAGCTGATCAAATAAGGAGACTCTGTAGCTGTTAGTGTAAGCAGCAGTTCCACATTGTGATTTAAGCTCATAACGTGGCAACTTGTACTTAAATATCATGCCCAGAGTTGCTTTAAACATGTTAGGTGTACCTTTTGCTTGTATTTATGAAATCAAGTGACAATTGAAGCTAACTTGTTCCTTTTTAGTCACACGTCAGCATTCATATCATGCAAATAACAGGAAGTTGAAATCATTGATTGAAAACCACAAAGACAGGAAACTCAAATCTTAAACTGCATATCTGATCCGTTCAAACAATTTCCCACAATCACAAATTGTCTGCTGCACTTCTGTACATTTATTGCGTAACTCAAACAGCCCTGTACTCAGCACTGGTTGAATGTCAAATCAATGATTTTATTTGACAGTTTTATACTGCTGACTCTCACTCAGGACTTCCCAGGAATCTTCACCCTGTCCTCACACCCTCTGAGGAGGAAAACAGCAACAGCTGCCTAGCCTTCATACACACACATCCTGCACTTCTCTGTCCTTGGGCTAATCTGCTCCACTAGCTCCTCTATCAGAGGACACTGTTTGGTCTTCTGATTGGACATGCACAGCTATACCGCTGTTAGCCTAAACACACATACACACACTTGCAGGCTTTGGGGCTGCTGTATGTTTGGGCTGCAGCTCTGAAGACGAGGTGGTTATGTAATGCAGTATTTAGTAAGACCCAGGGTGACACATTCAGACAGACACACACACACACAACATGAGGGCAAAGATCAACACACACATATACACACAACCATACACATACCTATATGTAACATGCTAAAATGTCAGCAAAAAAGGAGGAGAAAACAAAATGTAAGAAAATGAATGAATTGCCTCTCAAGCTGAACCTAAATAACTAGGATGGGCCTATATTTAAGCCATCCTGTCGGTTTAAAATCCAATAATTACTGGTTTCAATGATGTGCCATCTGGAGGAGAGTAATGTCCTTCAGCCACTGCTGAAACTGCAGCTGCTGTAGTTGATGACATTGTAGATCTGTCCAAAGCTTTTGATACTAATATTTTGTCAAATAAGCAGCTTTTCATTGGTTTTGGTGACTCTGCTATTGTTGCTGTGGCTTCAAATCAGGTGTCAAACAAGGATCAATATTAGGGCAACTGTTATTTACTCTAAACAGAAATATTTCTTTTTCAACTGAACATTGCAATGATCATTTTTATGCTCTTAATATCATCTTGTACGTCACTGGCTCCACAGGTAGGAAGTACTGAAGTAGCTTTTTTAGGTATCTGTACATATTTTTTTTCAGACAACTTTTTACTTTTACACAAATATAATATGTCTTACATTTTCAAAACAGGATTGTTACTTTAGTTACTTTGAACTTTAGTTTAGTTTTGCCACCTCTGATTGGCTCTACCGCAACCCAGGCTTTCTCTGCAATGCTTTTTCTGCTTTTGAGGACCTTCTATTCATTTGAAGCTTCTGAAAAATAAAACATATTTTTAAGCAATTTTTGGTATTTAACATGAAAGATCTCTGTATTTGTGTTTTTGTCTGTGCTCCACTCACGATTTGAAGGGTGATGTCAGGTACCTCTGTGCACCAGTTAGGGTTGAGCAACAATCTGATAACAGTTGGTGGGTTGTTTGGCCACTGTCAAACAAATCTGATCAAACCACACCCACACAGTCCTGATGGAGTTTGGGTGTCAAGCTTGATAAATAATACTTTTTTGTTGTTGTTTGTTTTAACTTATTTTATCAGATTTTTTACAGAAATACTTAAATTTGTATTTGTATTATGTATGTATTATATTGCTCTAAACTCCAAGAAGCCACATATACATTTCACAAGAACGAGAGCTGGGATGTTTCTACTCTGATCCATTCTCTTCAACTCACTTCTTCTTTAATAACAGGGCAAAACATTATGCACTCCACTATATGTATCTATACTGGATTATTCTGTATGCTAATGCTTCGCCAACAAACATAAACCACTGGAACCACTCAAATTCTGCTTAATATTAGGTTTTCATTCATATGTGTTTATGTGTTGGAATTATTATAGTTTTGTATTTTTTGTTAGTTAAGTTAGTTTCCAGAGTGGGATTGCTCATTTCAGTTTAGTCTTAGTTTCAGTGTTAGTTTTGTTATTATAATATGGAGCTATTTGTCAGAATAGGTATTACAGTACAAACACAGTGACTCACAGTTAGGGTTAGTCAGTCTCAATAAATGTATGCACCAACGCCTCCTCGTGCTTGCTGTGTTAACAGATTTGACCAAACTGACAGAGACTAAAACTAAAGACATTTCCTTTATGTTTTTATTTTGGTTAGTTTTGTAAGTACTTTGTGTGGCCAATAAAAACAAGTAAGTTGTTTTTATTGGCCACAGCCAACACAGACACACACACACACACACACACTGGAGTGCTCAGTAAATCAGTGTTCCTTCACTCAGACTGCAAAGGTTGCAGAATTTCTGCTTTCATGAGCCTGAAGGGGAGCCCACACCTCCAACACACACATGCATAAACAAACACTAAATGACAACCTGCCCCTACACCCCCCTTGAGGTAACGTGCAGAGAGGGAGGTGCTTCTTTCACGGTGGAAGACCTGAGTGATTTAGTGGAGGGGATCTCTGCTTGTTGCTGTCAAATGTGCAGCACAACAGCATCACAAGACCCGTCCTGCACCCTCTTCTCATCTACAGTGCACTTAGTATGATTCACACATGGAAGCGTTATGCAACGTGGCCCCGAGCCTCTCCCACCACCCCCAGGAAATATTATTCAGCACACTCGTCCGCAAAAACATCGCTTGAGCAAGATATGAGCGAGGCTGGTACCCTCAACACTCGCGCAGTTTCACAGTTCATCTATCTCTGTCACCCTGGCTTTATGAGCAATGTGCGGCAAATGCAAAGCAATCAGTCAGCTTTTCTTCCATGTCAAATACAGTATTATAGAATATCAATTCAGCATGTGGGCAAGGTGCTTTCAAAGGCCCCTTCTCAGGCCACTGGTCCATTACCCAAAGTGCTCTCTCAGGCATTCCTGAACAATGCTCAGCCTGACTGAGGTAGGAACCAATACCCAACTGGGGACTTCCCCGACCCACAATCCTTTGCCTTCCTCGTGTAAGTTGAGAGGGCAAGTTGCTCAGAATCCTCATTATTGTGTCTACTGGGACGTCTAAGTCACCAAAACATAGGCAGAGAATGCATTCCTTGTCTCACCACTTTTGACACTCCAAAAAGCTGTAGTTTTCTTCCTTCTCTTCTTGTGGGTGGCTTTAAGGTTGGTATAACCCTATTGCAGTATAATTCTATGACAGTATTATTAATATATTCTCTAGGAGATTGTTCCAACTCTTCATTTACAAGTGTTTCCCAAAGCACAAGCTGACGTCCTCAAATGTCTTGTTTTGTCCACAACCCATTGATTAATTCAATAGCTGACTAATCAATTAATCAACTAATTGTTGCAGCTTTAATCATATTATTATTACTGACAGGAATGATGGCCAAAGCTATGAAAATAGTGTTCTAAGTGTAGGAATATCGCCACAGCCTCTTGGAAAGTCTGAACCTTATCAGAAAGAAGTGTTTGTCCTGATTACAGGTGTCAACAGGAGCAGTAATAACTTTTATCACCTTCTATCACCAACAAGTAGGAACTACTGCTATGCTGTCTGGCAACAGCTTGACAGCAGGAATAAAGTCACATTGTTAAAATACAGCCTTAAAGCCAAATAATCACTGATTTACTGTCACTTACAATATGGTTGTACATTTTGGTTCCTTTTGGGCACACAGTGTGACAGCTACTGCATGCTACGACAGATGAGTGACAAGCAGAAGTGGCTGATGTGTAGAATGTCAGCTGAGGTTGGCCAGTGTACCAGCGGAGGGGACTGCACTTACTGATATAATCTGCTCACTACAGGCAACACTCAAAACACAGCAACACCACATCTGTTTTCAGGGGAGCGGCTGGATTTCTGGAGACAAAAAAACAGTAGCAGCCCATCATAGCAGCCAACATGAAGGCAATGGAACTGTAAATGGGCTGTGTATTGGCAAAGAATCTGGCCATACAATACGCATCACTTATTATGATTCGATATATTGCAATATATTGTGATACTGTAAGCAAGGTGATATACACGGCCCTCCTTCTCACAATGTGATTGGTTGATGCCTTTATCTGCATTGTGGAAAAAAATGATGATGCATTGTGTTGTCAAAGTACTCATGACATACAGACAACAGTTCCAAAAAAACGAGTGCAAAACTGAAACTACCAGGGTTTGGCCTTAAAGCACTTCCCACTGAAAGACACTCATACTCACTAACAGCATAACAAAGAGAGGTCAAAGAGGACGTGGGCAATCTGCACTAACAATACTAATACCATGACCACCTCTTGACACAGCATGTCAAATGTCTTGTTTCATCCACCCTTCATGTCACATCACAATCTCACATGTAACACAGTGGAAAACAAGTAGAGGCAAAAAGCCAGCCTGCGCAATTCATGCTCATTTAGAAGCTAAGAAATATTTCACGCTTTTTCTCCAGCTTTAAAGACACGAGTGGGAGACAAAAAACAGATAAACCCACGTCATTGATAGCCACAAACATGCACAACTAAAAAAACACTGCAGAGCCAGGGAGGAATGAGCGATGGATGCTGTAAAAGCTGGGAGGAAGTTCTCCCCCATGTGCCCTTCCAGATACCACTGAGCACAGTCTTTATCTGTCAACCCAAAGACCTGGAGCCCCATAATATTGTGTCAGGTTGGCATTTCCTTCACTGGCAATGGTTATTACAGATCCCTAGGTTGATGTAATGGAACAAGATACGTAGAGTGAATACAGTTTTGAAAGTGTAGTATGGGAATCTGTGATGAATTTAGAAATTACTGTGTAAACTGGCTACATGTTTTTTATTTTATTTAATACAGCTCTGCCTCCTGTGTGCGCAGTGTTCACTGTCTGTAGCTATTATATACTCATTATGTACTGCTTTATTTAGGGCCATGTATTATTATTATCTGACATCTGCCTGTGTACCTGCTACTCTATCATAAATGGATAGAACGATACGCCAGACTCCATTAACAAATCTATCAATTTTAAAATCCACTGCTTGTCAGCGAGCGTGCTTACCTGATTGACCACGACATGGTAGTCACTGCAAATCAGCAGCTATTTTCCAATGCGGCATACGTGACAGTACTATAAAGCAGCACATATGTTCTAAAATATCATTATTCTTTGAGACACCTCGCTATAACCCATCATGTAAAAGGGCCGACTTTGTTAGAAGAAGCGTGTTGAACTTACTTGAGGACGAATTACAAAAGTTGAAATGTCTTACAAATACAATGCGCTTGGTGGACGATACATGTGCCGAAAATATATTTATCTCGATAGAGTTGAGAAAAAGCTTTGTGTCATATTTCACTTGATATTAATCTTAGTCAATAATCAAGGTCACCGTATATTGCAACCTTACTGAACGAGGTTTGGTCTGCGCTGTCTCCATACAGGACAACCAGAATCTGCTGTGAATTAATTAGACTATGAAGAGTTTAAAACATATGAATGAAACATACTTGGACTCCCACAGTGCAGACCACAGCTTATTATTTAACACAAATGCTGACCAGTGAGTTCAAGTAGCTGGACTGGGCGCACTTGACAGATAGGAAGCAGCGCTGAATAAACACAGCAAAAGGCTGACGTTTCCTGTAACGTTAGCCGCTGGTCTTTTCAGGTAAACGGGGATACCCCACATCAGTCCGAGGGTGTATCTGCGAATCAAGCCAAACACACATCAGAACAACTCGAATTCAACAATAAAGGCCAAAATATCACGAGAAGATGAAAATAACCATCCTCTTTGACCCCAGGACCATTCAATTAAACCGAAATACATGCAAACATGGCACTCACAAGTCGTAAATACAATAATAAGTCTCGAATGTAAAAGTGTATATTTTATGAGACAACAACAGAAGTAACAACTTTACGTACATGAAATGTCCGTGCTGGCAGTGGGAAAGGGCTGCTCCTCCTTACTGCTGTTTGTGCGTCGTAGGTTTTTGCTCGAGACGGAGGTCTCGAGGCAGAAGAAGAGCGCAGGCGCAAACAGAGGTTAGCACGACGAGGGTGGGGGGACCCAATGACGTCGACGAGCGGCACAGCCAATGAAGCGCGGCCGAGCAGCCGTGGTGCCCCGTGAAGTCAGCGCGAATATTACCGGATGTTTCCTACACAATAAAAGCACGATGACTACATTTGGCCCTCGAGCAACAACAATTTAAGGAAACATTTATTTTGTGGAAGCGTTAACTGGGTTTTTTAATCAATTCTCTCCACTCAAACAGCTATACGCATTCATTTAATGTTTGTCATAGATTATTTAATCAAAAGAGTATAAATATTTCATTCCATAAACAGAACTGAGGGTTAACTGATATTAGGTTTGTTGACCTAACAACTTGTTAAATATTTTTATAATCATAATCTATAGTGTCAGTGTACTCAAAGGTTCTCTTTTGTAGAGTAAATGTTTTATTGTAAGTGCTACGACCGGAAATGTGCTTAGCACTTGCCTACACTAACTTGATGTGGGGTAAGCCCAGATACTGCTCAGAATAACGTCATTCCTTAGCCCGTGATGATGCATTACTATATCTCTGCTAGGTGAATGTTAACATGCAGTTCGCTTATCATTTGAATATGTTGCATGGCGTGTGAAATGTATATGTATATAGCTACGGGAAAACAAATTAGTTCCCAAATTTATGGAAAAATAACCTTTCATTCACTCATCTACATGATTTCTGTTTGCATATACAAACTATGCTATCAGTGTGTTTTAATAAGAGACACATTTCCCTTCTTTGCAATGAAAGCATTTCCTTTAATTACAGCTATGTTACAAAATACATGTCTAAAAAAGACACTTCTATGGAATTAAAAGACTTGGTTAAAGAAGCACTCTAAATCCATTCTAACACAGAGATAAAAGGCAGTAATTAAGCCATTAATGACTAATGAGTACATATGCTGTAGAAAACCCCCACAGATCTAGAGGAGGAAACACAAGATCTGCTGTGGAAACTGTCGACACATGCGACTACTCAAAAGTACACATATTTAACATGCCTTAATTGGTAAACAAAAAGTTGATTTTCAAAATGGGGGAAATCACAAAAATAGGTTTAAAATTCATTTGACATGTAAAATATCAGATTTACACTGGATTATTGAATATTAAGTTGTTTTGAATCCAATGGTAGCAAACATTTGCTATAACTCCTTGTAGTTTTAGAGATGTAGCCATTTCTACTACTATTATATTTAATCATCAGTCACTAGGGGTTCCTCATTTTATCCCACAGGGATCATTATAAAATGTCTCTAAGGTCTGCACAATGACAATCCAGGACCAAGAAAAAGCAACAGATTATCATTTTCTGTTTGAATGTATATTATAACAGCCCAGAATATGTGTGAATCAGAAATGATAAAGATCTGAAATTCCTAATTGGTTGCTCTAGAGGAGTTTTCCTGAAAAAAAAAGCTACTGCTTGTGACTAACAACTAGAAGCATGTTAATAAAAACTCATACTTTGACCCATTTGAAAATAAATCAATGGATAAGTTCTGAGCTCAGCCAGTACTTGAATGCTGCAAATGAAATGATACAATTCCACTGTGGACATTAATGGGTTAATCCACAATTTTTCTTATCCTTCATCACAATCAGGGATTTTGCAGAGTTCCTCTCACACAACATAAGAAGCCAATGGGACACAATGGCACAAACACTGATCTTGCTGTGATGTTTCCCTGCGCAGGGCTGTGGGCTGCATCCTGGCCGAGCTGCTGGCTCACAAACCTCTGCTGCCCGGAACCTCTGAGATCCAGCAGGTGGACCTGATAGTCCAGCTGCTGGGAACACCCAACGAAAACATCTGGCCGGTGAGGCTTCTCTTCAGCATAAACTTGTCTGTGTTATCTGATGAGGAATATACCAAACTGAATTTGTGTGTGTGTGTGTGAGGACAGGTAGAAATCCAAATCGGCCAGTAGAATTGACCGGGGGCTGCCAAGAGGAAGAGAAGACCCCCCCCCCTCTATATATATAGTGTGTTTTTTTTATTTTTGGAGCTGTTAGAATAGAAGAAGGGGACGCGGCGTTACTGAGGCGCATCTG
>NW_023339762.1:1509267-1519538 GCF_004916995.1 Morone saxatilis | reverse complement strand
GTGGTAATGAGGGAGGGGCAAGCGCTGCTACTCGAGGTATGAGGTATGAGGTTTCACTGCTGTTCAACTGGTTGGTTTGGTGGGAGGGGCTTAGCATAGTGATACGAGCAGCAGAGAGATGGGTGGGAATGTTTTTCATTGTGTATGTTCAAACTGCTGACCCCAATGTTAATTTTTCAAGCTGTAAACACAACACTGACAAATCATCTTTTAAATGTGCTATGGTGAACACATCCAGCCGACACAGAGCAACATTCATTTGGAATGCTAATGATTATAGCTGAGCAAAACAGTAAAGATAGCACAGTACATAAAACCAAAACAATGAGCTGAAAGATGTTAAAAGATCCATAGAGGTAACGAGAACTGCAGTCAGATGATAATTCTCTGTGGGTCTGTCTGTGTAAGATACCCCTTTCACACTCCTTTGGTTTTTTTTCTCTATTGTCAGTATAAAAATATTGGTTAGTGCAGCTTTAATGACACTGTTGTTCCAAGTGCATACTCACCCAGCACGGGCAAAGTTGGCCCAGTATGCCATCATGGTCCTACAAAGTCTTTCATCCTCCTTGGTAATGTTGCCTGAAGATTGGGACGAAGGAGTTTAATCACAAAATCTAATACTGATACCAATTAGCTGTGAGCTAAAGTGACATCATATGAAGCTATTTGACCTCAAAAACATTATTGTGGCACATTAGTAAAGTACTGAATAGAACTTAAGCCACTAAGTCTAAAATGTGGCCTTAAGAGATCATTCAATTAATTTCCGCTTTTCAGCACCTTATTTCTTTTTAATTAATTTAAATTTGACAGCATTTGACACCAAACTGGGGTGGCCAGGCATTTTTTAGGACGGCAGCTGCCACCCCTGCTCCCATCCATTCCAAAAAGTCCAGAACTTTCTTTATATTCAATCCCTACCTACTAGGCCCTCACACATACATTTTTAATGAGAAAATACAAGAGCAGAAGTGCCCATTTAATCTATCTATCTATAGATATATATATAGATATATATCTATAGATATATATTCGGGGTAGCATATTACACACAACCTACCTATGATTTTTATGTGTCCGTTCCAGAAGCATCCACCAAACATGAATCCAACATCATCTGCATGATCTGCCTTCACAAAGCTGGGCCTGGTGTGTCTGTGTATCTCAGCACGGTGTACAAACTCATACATGTAAACTGGAACGCCCGCATCTAAATTCAGCAGGGAGAGAAAGGAGGAGAGGTGTGTGCTCGGGCTGAGATGAAGTTCAAAGATCAAGAGCAATTAGCTAATCCTTGTGGGTAATGATCAATGCATGAACTCTGTAAGGCACAGCGTTCCCCATACCAGGTTGAAATGAGATTAAAGGAGCATCCAGTAATCTATAATCTGTACCAGCAAACTGCACCAACATCGACAGAATACACAGGCCTTTAAACGTGACACAATCACTTATTCACTGTGCTGTCGAGATGCTCTCTCTCTGCTTTGCCCCCCTCTAACCTGAGTGGTACCCGGCCACCTTCACCACAGGCAGCGTCATCAGCAGGTCTCCCATGACCTCAGTGAATCCGTCTCTGATCTCCTCTGGTGTTTTAGTATCTTTAAGGTATTCATCTGTGATGAGTCTGTTGACAGAGGAGGCCTGAAACAGGGAAGTGTAACAACATATTATGTAATAACTGTAATAAATGTTCACTTCATTATGTCATAACATTTGGTAACAATATGCAACATTGCCTGAACCCAATATGCAATACATTCCCCACATTTTGTAATAAATTATTACACAATGTGGAAGTCACACTTTTATTTTATGAGGTGCATTTTGCATAAACTGAAGCTTTTGTGTAAATATGGACGTTTTTGTTCAGACCTGGTTGATTCTTGCAAATGCCATTAGGGGCACTAGGAGGAGCCAGAAGAACCTAATTGTTTCATAGATTATCTGTCTCATGTACTACTGTCAGGATATAGTGAAAGTTTCAGTAAATATGACAAAACGTTTTTTATAAAAACTACCTACTGCAACTTTAAACAGTCAGATTAAACTCAAAATTGTCATAATAAATTAATATATATAAAAACAGCTCTCCAGCTTCAATCAGAACTAATCCATCTGTTTTCCTTTGGGCCTTCCCTATAGGGAGTTACATCTCACTGCATCACACCTCAAACTCTATGAGAAACTCATTTTAATTGCTTTAAGGTGCATATTGCACAGTTGGATCAAAGACCCCCTGCCAAATGTTACCCTTTGGTACAGAGGGATTTTTAACACTCTCCCCCATGAAAGATTACAGACTGTCTCAAAAGGAGAAGATGAGCTATTCCTGAAGGTTTGGTCTCCTTTTCTAGATTTCTAGACCTGCAGACCTGAAAAACGTACTTCTAAAGGGATGTGGACTGCAAACAATGCTTTACTTAATTTCATATGATTAATTATAATACTTTGTATATTATATTAGGTTTAATTCTGTTATTCTTTTTCTCTCTCTCTCTTTAATTTTCTATTTTTTTTTATTATTATTTTGTATTTCTTGTCTTGGATGGGTATTGATATTCTGGGTTGTGTTCTTTGTTTAAACTCAATAGAGAAGTATATACATAAATATATATATATATATATAATTATCATTACAGAGCTCACCCCTGTTGGATTGAACATGTTCACCACTGCCAGCACGGACTCTCTGTTCATACCGTTCTCCCAGCCAGGAGGGGCAAAGCTCTGTGATCAACATGAGACAATATTGGCCTCAGCATTAGAACGAGAAAACCACCACTGAAGATTGAGTGACACTGGCAGAAATTATGGGAATGATGGAATTATCACAGGGGCTGGGTAAAGTGCATTGTATCTGAACACTGTGTGACCTGAGGCAGGATCCATCCAAACTCATGGTTGGTTATTCCCATCATCACTGGAACCTTCAGCACTTCTTTCCTCTTGAGAAGCTCTTCTGCTGTGTCAGTCAGAAACACGCCGTCCACCACGGCTCCCAGGTAGATTCTCATCTAAACACAAGAAAGGATTTACATAACAGTGCCATTATGGCAAACTTGATGAAGGCAAGGGAAACACAACTTTTAATGAGTGTTTACAGGCTGCCATCTTGTGGCTCAAGTCAGGCATGACATTTGAAATTTTGATAGTATTTACAGCAGCTTTCTTTACCAAATTTAGTTGAATATAACTTTAGATTTGTTATCTGAATTACAGAAATCTTCAAGCTCAGCTGTCATACTATGACACCATACATGCCTTTTTTCAACAAATATTTTAGTTAACAAAATGCAAAAACATTTATTTTATTCTGGGTATAGGCTACTTTTTTCTTATTTTTCTTCTTCTTTTTTTTATAATTGGAGAATCTAAGAATTACTTTAGGCAACAATGATAAAATGAAAATTAAAAGGTAAGAAAATAACAATTATACATTTCCATATACATTTCTTTCAAAGCCACATGGAGCCACTGGAGAGGGGCTAAAGAGCTAGACCCCTAATCTAGGATATGTAACATAAAATAAAACACACAATCAAATTAAAGTCAACTACATCTATAACACCTGCTTGTATATCTTCACAATCATTTACCCTTTTAGTTGCATCGACCAGCTCGTCTTTACTTTTCCCCTTCATACATAGGACCAGTTCCTCTGTGCTACTGCGGTCACATCCAGTAAGGTTGGCTACAATCTAGGTATAAGGTAGAGTAAATGTACAATAGAAAATCATTACTAATTTTAATCTGTAACATATGGAAGTTGTATAAAAAAAGTTTGCCTTTCACAATTTAAAAATACTGAAATTTCTTAAATTTGTGTGTAATTTTTCAAATAATTTTGGAAAGAAAAATCATTACACTCAAACACAACAAATCAAATGATACTTAAAAAAAAACAATTAATAATTAGCAAGTAAAAAACCAGCATTTGCTAACTAACATAGTAACTTAATATGTGATATGGTTTTATCTTTTAACTTCAATCTTCAAAATGTGGTTGTCTTAGCCTAGCACATAGTACAGGAAAGGAGAAAGTCGACCGATGTTCGGACCAAGGTTTGCTCAACTGTTATTGGAACACAGAGCAAAAATGGCCGGGAAGGGTCAATTAAATAAAATGTTTTTTCTAATAAGTGTAAAACTTAGTCCAGTATCAAAAGCAATTAGCCATTGAACTAGAATTGAAGTGAAGTGAATGCAGCAACTAAAAAGCCAGGTTTTTAATGATATAAAAACCGAGAGGAGAAGTAAGTATTTGAGGAGAGTGAATATTAGTCTTAAATCCATTAGATGGACGTAAACGCTAACGTTGCTGTGTGTGTTCTGTTGTTTCTAAATCAATTCTTACTCAGTTTACATATTACAGTACCTTGGCGTAACTCAAAGGATGGCTTGTAGTGTAGGTCCCCAGTGTGGCTACTCCACTTTGAAAAATTGCCCTCTGAAACAATCCTTTGGCTTGTGGAGACAGAGTCTGCTCATAAGGAAAGATAAATAAACAATGACTTAACAAATGGACCTGATACATAACAAACGAAAGATGCACTTGAATGTTTTCTTTCTTCCTTTCTCCTTTCTTTTTTTACCAGTATGGATGCACTGATGCCCCCTGCAGATTCTCCAGCGACTGTGACAGTTTGTGGATCGCCGCCAAAGGCCTCAATATTTTCCTGCACCCATCTTAGAGCTGCCAGCTGATCCAAGAATCCCCAGTTGCCCTGAGCTTGTTCGTCTCCAGTGCTTCGGGACAGGAAAAGCAAAGACACTTGGTTTGGATTCTTAGAGAGTCATTTCACTAAGAAACGTCTGGAAAAATGACCACTGTGATACAGTTTATTTCTTTATTTGAAACCTGTGACAGAACGGTGAGGAGCTACACAGTTACTTACCTCAGGAATCCCAGAATGCCAAGGCGATACTGGATAATAACCATCACTATGTTTTCATAAGCAGCTAATGGAGCCCCATCATACTGAGAAGCTGCGCCCATCGCCAGACCTCCTCCATGGATCCACACCATCACCTGACACACAACAAAACACAAGAACATGCTGACCTCCCCACCTCTCTTCACACGAAATCTCAAGAAGAACAATACAATATAAATATAGATAAACAGACAGTCAGTATATGTTCATCTGAGCAATAAACAGAGGCAGCATCACACCACAAAATCTACTGTAACAAGCTCACTGAGCTGATACCAATACCATCCACTGGCGCTGTGTTACCATGAAGACACTTGAATGGTAAATTCAAACAAGCTCTGTTAATGAGCAGCTTAAACATTTAATATTACACAATGAACAGCTCTAAACTCAGCATAAAGACAGGGGGTGGACAAAATAACACCTTACATTAGAATCCAGTCCAGTACAACAACACTGTGAGGGCATTCTGTTATTTTGTCCACTCATGCACATCCTCCACGCTGTCTCTGTAACCCACCGGCAGTTTGTCCCCTTGTGTTGCCTCAGCTGGAGTGTACACATTCAGATACAGACAGTCCTCTGAAAGCTCTAGTGGCGTGTACTGCATTGACATAGTCCTAGAAACATTCACAACTATTTCTGGATCCTGGATACACCTGAAGTAGAGAGAGAAGAAGAAGTGTGTGTCATCCAAAGAGAAAAAAACTCAGATCTTGTCATGTTGTGTGATCTTTGGGGATTCAGAGGTCATTTAGTCTTACATGGGGGGCTGGTGTGTGCCATCCCTCTCCCCCTCCCAAGGATCTGGGTCCTGGGGAGCAGCAAAGCGGAGGGGCCCCACAGGGGGGCGGGCAAAGGGAATTCCCAGGTATTCCTTTGCCCTCCGCTCTGTGCCTTTCACCGCCACATATCCCCCTCGGATTTGGCCATTTTTCAGAGAAACCACAAGGTCGATGCTCCCTGCTGAAGATACAAGTGCACTGTAAAAAAAAGCTGTGTTTTTATAAGGTTTTCCCTGTTTATTTTACAGATATTTAGAATACGTGAAATTATGAATATATTTACACACAAAGCCTGTGAATTTACATGTCTGATGTAAAATAACATTTGAATCGCTTGAACTCTTAAATTCAAGTTATATACTGTTAATACATCATTATGCTATGGATGTGTGCAATATTCGCTCCTATTTATTTTCCTCTGATATGTATCTCCATTGTTATTACATGTTGTGTTTGTGGAGGTTCCCATGCATTTGGACCTTGGAACCTAAACATGTACACTGCAAAAAAAGGAATCTTAAAAGAGTAAAAAAACTAGCATGTTATGCATTAAAGTATTATCGTTTTCAGAACATATACCTAATAATAAGATCATTAATAAGCTATTACAGCTAATTCTGCGCTTGATTTAAACAGTAACAACAATGGTTGCCTAATGTCCCAGCAGAGGAACAGATTATTGTCCTTAAGAAAAAGTAATCCTGTCCTAGTGTTGGAAATGAAGCAGCTGTTTAGTTTTTCATTGTTTAATAAAAAATGCTAAAAATAAGAATGTTTCTGGTGCCTTCATTTTTTTTATTATGCTGTTTGAAGAAATTGTGTCTTATTGTAAGATAATACTTTAGCTAATTATTAGACTACGGTACAAATTCTTAAATTCAGCTTAATAAAGTGACCAAAATATTTATTTCAATAAAGTCTATCTTAAAAAACTGAGTTTTCATTGCTTGTAATAAGCACAACTGGCTTACAGTTTGGGCATTTTTCTAGTTTTAAGGCCCATTACTATTAGTTTTTCAGTGGCTACACTTATATGCTAATTTTAAGAATTCTAGCCTAGTCTTACACCTTTAGCAGATTTTTTTGCTTAATACAAGAAAATGTTTATTATATTTAAGAATATTTATTTTTCTAGAAGGGCTGTTTTTGCAGTGATATATGTGATGTCATTATAAAGTCTGAAGCTGTTTTGAGTATGTTCATGCTAGAAATGTTATAAAATGAAGTATGCCTAAAGTTCCCCTCCAGTCAGAAATCAGTGTTTGTTCTTGTTCCTACAGTGTGCTGTTTGAATGCTGTATGTGCAGAGTTTTACTTTAGAAGGATGTTTTCACATTCATCTGAAGTGGGAAAGTTCTTCCTTCTGTGCTCGATTGAACATCTGATTTTAATGTTGAGGGCTCTTACCAGCATATATTTAGTTTGACATCAATTATTATTTTAGATATAAAGTCATTCCAGTGTCAATATTGGTAACTTGATTATAGTAGTTAATACTTTTGGTTTGCCAAAGTGTCTGTATTTGATGACCTGGGAATTAGAATGAGCTGTTTTTTATCTACTGAGGGAGCGGGTCCTCTTCTACAGAGTGCGCCATGTTGACAAACCAAACACTGGCTCTAGTTTTAGTCTAGTTTTTCACGGCCCTGTAGTTTCTCCTTAATGCTTGGAAAGGGAGTGGTATTCAGTTGGTTGCAGTCTGCAACTTTACCACTAGATGCTACTAAATTCTACATACTAGTCCTTTAAAACAGTAAATATATATATATTAAAAACACAGTTTGTGTCCTATTTGTGAAGTTCAGTCGATAAAGACCTTCCAAAGTCGTCATTTCTTGTACACTAAATGGAGAAAAAACATGAATACTGCATACAGTTAGTATGTAGTGAGAGGGGTTCATACTGTAGCAATGGGATTATCTTATGTTATGTAAATTCTCATTAAATGCATGCTTTCAAATTGATATTGCAGTCTCCTTTACCATACTTTCTAGCACATTAGCATTGTGTTAGCATTGTGGAAATCTTTAGAAAAACACATTTTAGAAACCCAAAACATTTTAGTAGGCTTTGGAGAATGGTAGATGGTAATGCAAAGTAGGCTAACATCCAAGAATACATTTACGGACAACTAATTTTCAATACTGACTTCACTTTCCAAAACTCTTTAGTCAGCTCAACAGCAGCCTATGTGAGTCATGAATTGCTTTCTCATTCAAAGCCAACCACCAGCTAAACTCCGTCGGACATGTTTTTGTTTCATTTTAAGTTATATAAATATGTTATATTTAAGTGCAAATTCCAGCACAAAGACAGCTATTTGCTATATTTGGCTACATCAACAAAAAAACAAAATAAAAGACCAACCACTGAAGGCCAACCCAGGTGTATTCTACAGAGGACATAATGTGTCATACAGATAAAAACTTGTGTCTGAATACAGAAAAGAATAGAACACTTTTTTTGGAATGTGGAATGCATTTCAAATTGGTCAGAACCAATCACATATATCAGTATTTTCTTCCAAATTAAGATATTTGAACTCAAAAACATTATATTGTTGTGTAGCATTCAATGGGGCAGCATTAGAAATCTATAAATTATTTTATTTCCAAATCAAAACACATCCAAATATATGTCTTTTATCAGTGAATGCTAGCCTATCACTGAGTCTTAATTGTTTGTCTAAATAAAAGTGTTACATTTAAAACTAAACTAGGGTGGCCAGGCAGCTGCCACCCCATGCTAACCCTCTAGATACACCTCTGTTATGCTACCTGTTGTTGTTAGTGGTTTTTATCAAATTGTGTTGACAGTTTGTTGGGTATAAGGTTCACCAGAGTTCTGGTAGAATGAGTGTAGAATGTGTAGAGCTGCATGTTGTTAAAGAGAATTGTATGAGGAGTGTCAAACTGTGGTGGAAAGTAACAGAGTACAATTACTGTAAGTATTGTACTTAAGCACACATTTTAGGTACTTCTATTTAAGTATTCCACTTTATGCTCTATTATATTTATACTTTTTGACTACATTTATTGACAGCTGGAGTGATTGATTAGTGTAGTGTGTAGGAGGCTCTAGCTGTGTTGTTGCAGATTGCAAATCACTCGCTTCACTATCCCACTCCAACTGTGAAAGAGAAACTGGGGTAGCCACAAAATGTGCGAAAAACCTGAACAGCCACAACCAGCGTTTGGTTTGTCCATTCTGGGCTACTTAAACATGGCAGACTCGAAGGTAGGCAACCCGCTCCCTCTGTAGATAAAATATGACCTCATTCTAAGGTAATGAAAACACAAAGATTCTTATATTCAGGCGAATATACACTAATGAAAACATAACATACAAGAGATCCTCCTAAATTTTAAACACACATCTTCATCGTCTTCTAAAAAAGGTGTTACTAGCTCCACTTTGACAAACTACATTTCATGCAGGACTTTTACTTGCAACAGGAGTATTTTTACAGTGTGGCATTGCCACAAAACTGTAACGTCATTACAGAGATTACTTGGTGGGTTTGGAAAATTCCATAATCCACTTATTGTTTTATGAAGCCCTTTCAAAATTCCCTAAACAAACACAGGTCAAGCTACAACAAGGCTGTTATTGTTATATAGCTGACAGTGGGAACAATGTTTCTTTTAGTCAAATGTCAATATGCTTGGTCTTATGTAACTTATTTTTGTTTGATCGTTCTTGACATCCCTGGGGCTGCAGAGTTATTAGAAAACTGTACAATGACCGTACGTATCTGTCATATGCAGTGGCTGGTGCATCAGAATGTCTTGCCCTAATATGAGGTAAAATAAAGTGTGTTCTTACCTGGTGTTGCCTGTGCTATCTCTGTCAGCGCAGAAAGGAGATAAACAATGAACAGTGCTGTTCTCATCCTGACCGCGCTCGAAGAAAAGACAGAGAAGAACAGCGTGCTTTCAGAGAAAAAGCCCTCTCTGCCCCTGTCCCGGCCCTCTAGTACAGTACCACCCCTCCCACACACACACACTCTCTCTCTCACTCTCTCTCTCTCTCTCACACACACACTTACAATTCTGAATATATACAAACATAGAGTACATGCACTTTCAACCTCTAACTCCCATACACACATCACAAACAACCTCATTATGACACAACCACAGCTCAGCAAATAGTATAATTTTCATTGATTGAACCCTCAATGCAACACAAGCAGAACTCTGACCGCTGAGTCAAAAATAACTGAATCCTGCTCTTTGACCACTACAGCTCAATGCTGCAAACCATCATTTCTATAATGCTCTCTGTACTGATATTACTGCAAACACACAATGTTCTCTTAGGTTTAGAACAAATTAAATTATTTATATCTATTTAATTGTTCTTATTAGAATGGAAACTGACTGTAGGAAATTAACTGCTGGAATTATGCTGTGGGCCTCTGTCGGTTATACACATACTGTAGACTGTGGTTATATTTAGGGACCGAGCACTGACCCGTGCAAGGCTCTATTGTTATTGAAGGAATTCTTATTATTATTTTCTGCCCCTTCGACTGCATATTTGG
>NW_023339762.1:1497043-1509167 GCF_004916995.1 Morone saxatilis | reverse complement strand
GCTGATCAGATATGAATTCAGATTATGTTACTGCATTGCCTATTTCTCTCCTTAAATCTCTTCAGAAACATATTTTAGTGTACTGTTTATCTGGAATACTAGAACATGAGTTAACAGGTGAGCTGCCATTGTTTCCTGCTACAGATGAGTGAAAACTACACAGCCAATACGAGCAGCTTAACTTGACCAAGCGTGACACTGATGAGTGTTAAAAAACTGTAACATGCAGCACAGGAGGATGGTTCTGCAGGTAACACGTTTCTAGGAGTGTGTCTCAGTGTGATCAGTCCCTAAGGCATCCATATGTATTTGGCTGAACGTAATAGTCATGTGCAAAGTGGGGCCATGTTGTCACAGTTGAAACTTAACAAAAACTATTAAAAACACATCAGTGAGCCACACTGTTGCACTGGGTGACATGTTCCTTCATTACCATGAAAAGACACTGTAGTTTATTTCAACTCAAACACACATACACGTACATCCTGCTGCCAGAAATACTCACTAGAGCCCCAAATATGTATTAATCGGCTGTTAAAGATAGTCCCCAACAAAACCACTATTTCTTCCTCTTTTGAGTCATTGAGAGATTCACTAATTCTTTATTGGTTGTTGTAAATGTATGGGCTTTGTTGACTACTGAGTCACAGACAATTTGGGCTCAGACCAAGATCTGCTGCCCAAAGTCACAGGACCAGATACACATCCATGCTAATGGAGCAAAAATATTAACTGATTCCTCAAACACTGTCAAATATCTGCTACTTTTGATTCCGACTGTGATGTAATGACCAAGTTAGGATTACGCTCGTCTTAATTGACCTTTCCTAAGTCCCGCCTCTTTTTGCTTTGTGCTCTAATGCAGTTGAGCAAGCCTCGGTCAACTTCCTCCTTTTCCGTTCTTAGATATGCTATGTGCTAGGCTAATCTGTTTTGAAAAGACAGCCACCGTTTGAAGAAAGAAAAGTGACATATATATAGTCACATCTTTAGTTAGCTAATGTTACCGTAAATTATAGATATAATTAATATGATCCTGGATGACCTTGAGCAACTTCCAGTTGCCTCCAAACACATAGGAACAAACTGCTAAAAACAGCGCCTGATGTGTGCTCCTCTTGTGCTGTGCATCACAGGTTTTTTTTGTTGCAGTTTTTCCTTTGTGTTTGTTGGTAACAAACACAAATTTGTCACCTCCTTGGAGATATCACGTTGGAAAGAATAATATCACAATATTGAAGACTTTAAAATGTTATATTCAAATAATATTATATTGGCCATAGCATCGCTGTGATTTCCTGTTTAATGGTGCTTAGGAGCATTGTTGAGCAGTAACTCACTACAAGTAATTTGAGCTACAGTAGCTTGTCTGTTGGATCAGGCCACACGGGCCAGTCTTCACTCCCCACGTGCATCAGTGAGCCTTGGACCCTCATGACCCTGTCGTCGGTTCTTTTCCTTCCATGGAGCACTTTTGATAGGTACTGAACACTGCAGACTGGGAATTTCACAAGTCAGTGCTCACAGTGTTATGGCAGATCAGTGTATATAATGTATAAATCTCAGATGTACTAAGCATAACCTGCAAGTACAACCAAATAGCAATCTGCAGTGCACACAGGGATGATACTGTAACTGAAGCTGGAGACTGAGCTTGGTTAGGGTCTGGGAAGAAGGTTGGCCAGGGCAGTGCGAGGGTCCTGACAGTAAGTCACAAAAAAAAAACATATTTTATAGATATTTCTAATTATATTGAATGCATAACAATAACAGTACAGAACAAACAGCAAGATTCAGATTCGGAATGGAACTCAACAAGCAAAGGATCAATATTGCAAGTGCAGTTCAAATGTATCCACTACTAACAGCACTAGGCATTAGCACATTACACAAATACCATCACAGTGTACTGCTATTATTAGATATTGACTAAGGTTACAGAGGTGTCAGAAGTTCTGGGTGTTTTAAAGACACTTGGCAGTAATCTTTAGGCAATGCTAATTTGATGAAACTGTGAACAGATCCTAGCCTGTCAAATCAATCCCCCACCCCAGAGGTCATATTTGGCAACACTGTTTACCTTTGTACAGTCAGTAGAAACAAGGTGTTCCATCAGGTCGAACAAACATGGTGAGCTCTGTGAACTTGACGGAAAGGAGCAAGGCCATGTTGTTGTAAATTTTCAATTTCGTTCTGCTACAAGGTGGATTCACTTCATAGGCATTCTGCTTAATAAGAAGCTTATCTGCAACATGTTGCCGAACAGTGGTTTGGCTAAGGGGCACTGAGGAATACAGTACAATGGATGTGGATGTAAATAGACAATAGACTTTCTCACAGCGTAAGAGTTTGACAGCAAGTAAAACACAGTTAATAACATGAATGGTTGCTCAGTTCCATTAAGTGTTTGAGTAAGACATTCAAGTGAGCTATCATGCATGAAACAATGCCCTGGAACTGCATCACTTACATGGAATGCTGCTGTATTAATTAATGATATTAAAGCTACATTAGGTAACATTTATAAAAATGTATGAAAAAGATAGTTGATTGTTGAGTCTCATTCTCAGGCCCTAAATCGTCTGTATTTGATTTGATTGGTTGTTTTCTTTTTTGGTTTTGGTTGGATTCTTATAAATACCACTAGGAGCACTAGGAGAAGCCAGAGGAACCTGATTTTTTCACAGATTATCTGTCTCATGTACTACTATGTACTTTATCCTGACATATAGTGAAAGTTTCAGCAAATATGACAAAACGTTATAAAGCTCTAGCATACAGCAGCATCATTGGACACTAAGTCAGAAAGCTTAGAAGATGCACTACTGTAGCCCAACATATAGCCTGAGCAGTTGTGTTGCAAGCAGAGTGGCATTTGAGCCAACCAGAGGGCCACATAGGGACACTTGCTGTGACTTTTCGTTGAAAAATGAGAGTCTATAGCTAGGCTAACAGCTCTGTGAGGCTGTATTTAGGATTTCCTATAATAAGACCCTCCTCTTCCCCCACTAGGGTGGGATTCTTATCATGAAGAACGAGACTCTCCGGCCCTGCTTCAAATACATAGTGAGAGTCTACAAGTAAAGAACAGTTACCCTCTCCCACTCATAGATGCCACCATATTTCAAAGCCCGATTTGAGAAATGCCTATCATCTGCAGATGAGTGGAAGACAGCATTCAATACTCCCAGTAGACATATTGAGTATCTTGTCCTGGTAGCTCACCTGGTTGACCTGGCACCCCATGTACTAAGGCTGCCAGGGTTTGAGTCCAACCTGTGGCCCTTCTCTGGGCTGAATACACACAGAACACCCTTCCCAGTTCTGCCACCAGTCTTTACCTCTTCCAATGCTCCCAGGGTTACCAGCCCCCACTCTTTAAGACCAAGTACCAGAGGCTTATTGCAGGATCGGTCCATTCTCCTCCACACTTCCGACCGCTACCAGGCGAGCTACACCCCTGGCCAGGGGGTCTGGCTGTCCACGCAGGACTTGCACTTCAAGGTCAAATCTAGGAAGTTCCTCAGTTTGTGGGCCTGTTTCCCATTTCCAAGGTCATCAACCCAGTGGATATCTACCATCACCTCCCCCGGTCCATGTACATCCGTCCTACCTTCCCCATCTGGCGATAATAGTCATACACCAAATTGTTGGGGAAATGAAGAGTCAGGAGATCACCAAACTAAATCCTTTAGAAAATGGTAGTGGCCTGAATTATAATACCATCCCTTGTGCCCCCCTGCTAGCATGACTAATTTTAAGCAGGGAAGTGTCTAATGTTTTTGGCTTATGGCGCTTAAATTGATGAATTACATATGATGCCTCATGACTAAAGTTGTCAGTTTTTCACAATAAAAAAAAGAAACAATCTGAAAAAAATACCCCAAAATGTGTATTTTATTCTTTCCTTATATTATTTGGTGACCCCTGAACAATTTTAAAGGGCACTGTGGCACTAAAATGAATCTTGACAGTTCTATACAAGATTTATTCAGATATAAAAAAATACATGTATTTGTTAAAGTTACTTATTGTTTAGTTCATTAGAATTTCAAAAATGTGTCAATGTTGTAGTCTGCACCTCTTCACTTGCAACAACAAAAGTGTATGTTCTTAAAATCTTCTTGCTGCTTTGCCCTTGAAAAGCAGACAGGAGTGGTTTGAACACTAATAAGGTCATTTGGTTTTTTATCTGTCATTCTTGGAAGTGATAAGCAGTAGATGACTATTGTAAACAACGTTATGTTGTTTTGTACATGTTGCACAATGTGACTAAAATCCCCACAATACACAATGCTAATAAAAACACAATCTGACCACTGTCGGATGTCATGAAAGGGCAACTAGAAATTAGTGAAGATAAAAATACATGACCAAGATTTCCAGTTGACCCCAATGAAATCAGGGAATGACGTCATGGTCCGAAAAACAGTGTCTGGAATTCGGATTAATGACCAAAAATTATTCAGAGTGGATACTGTGGAACATATCACCGGAGAACAGGTCCACATACTTGGGGAATATGACAAAGAGCACTGAAGCTGATCTAGAGATTCACATGTTAAGGTGGGTATTTCTCTATACATGCATGGGTGTGGAGTTGCTATATATGCATTCATAGCTTTACAAGAAGAATCTCCTCCCAGTCTCAGAATATTAATCACTAAGCTGCCAGTATGGCACATCTCCATGCTACTACACTGTTTAGCTCTACATAGCTTAAAGCATGTATTGTGTTTTTCCAGCTCTGAGCCCTCTCAGGTCACTCTGAGGTACTCTTGTGATTTGAAAGATGGCCACTAGGTGGCACCAGTGAATTTAACTGGTAAGATGCCAACTCCAGCTCCTCCTCAGTTCACATTAAAAGACAGTAGCATATTTGGAAAAGCAAGTGTGTGACCCAGGGGTTGCTGGTTCAGATCCCAGGGTCAAATGAAACTTAATGGCATACCAGTGACTGGGGGGTTACCTGAATTGTAGTTCACTGACTTGGTGGAAATGAGATTATCTGTTATTTTAAAAAGTGATTGAGGAATATAAACCTTAAAACAAACATTATCAAACTAACAACTAAATCAAACTTTCTCATCTTATGAATTTTGAAAAGGTTTTACTTCTGACAAATATAACTTTCACATTCAATGTATCCTGTCCTTACAATATAGAAATAAAGATTTTAAAAGGCTTAATCAGTATCCTGACAGAATATTAGATGAAATAACAGTGGGAAGTCTTATCCCCCCACCTGCTGTTTGTAGTCCAGTGTTAGTGACTGAAAACAAGTTCAATAAAATTTTGTCTGTACACATATCCATTCACATCTGTGCCCTTATATACTCAATGTCATAGTCTAATACTGCTATTGTACTTTGTAGGTACCTTTCTAATGCAATGACTTAAATCTGAGTCATCCATGCAGGAAACCAAAGCAGTCTGTCGTCAGCCCAAAAGGAAATCCTGGCTAATCTCATGTCTGTATCACATTCAAACAAGAATCAAAGTACAGTACAATGAAAACACTTAAAAATACCATCACACACTTCATAAAATACAAATCTGCAGTAATATATCAAGTTAATTGGGGCGACACACTGCTCAGGAAATTACAACAAAATGACAATTTGGACAAAACTCAAGTCTTTGAGAGTCTTTTGTGTGCCAAGAACTTGAAGTTCCATTGCCTCCCATTATAAGACTATGCAATGTAGAACACGGAAAAGTCATATGACAATATAAATAAACAAATTATTGGAAGATCAGGGATTTTCACAAAACAACAATAATATAACTTGTTTAGAAAAGGCAACAATGAAACTAACAGCTGAGATAATAAACATTTGTCATTATTATTATTTTTATGTATATATTATTTATTTATCTTTTAACATAACAAAAGTTTGGTTATTGGAATAGATGTATCATAAAGGGGTAAAACTTGAAACTGAATATTTAATTTGACAATTATTATTTAAAATATTTATACTGAAAATATAACACTCCCTGGCAAAATGTATTTGTCTCTTAGTGTATTTCTCGTTATTAAATAATCATACAGTTGAAATATGAAGAATAATATGTATTTTGTTTTCTCTAATTTTATTTTGACAGCTTGAAAAAAGCTTGTTCTACATGGGATAAGAATGAACCAATAGGAGACCAGTGCGGTGCCATACGTCAGACGTAGGGGGCGTTCCAGAGGCGCGTTTTCTCCTCAGTAGTAAGCAGAGTTGACTGTAGCTCTCGAGCTCCATTGAAAGTGGCTCCCCGGTTCAGAGACAGTGCTGGCGGACAAGGGGGCGGACCGGCGAAAGGAAACTTGACAGAAAACAATAGCAGTCACTCCGCTGACCTCCACAGAACTGTTGTTACTTATCACTGTTAACATTTCTGAAGACAGTGCAACTGCGCTCGCTGACAGACGCGCTAGCGGTTGTGGCGGAGGCGCGCCCAGCGAAGGAATAACGTTAGCAGGAAAACGGAGAGAAAGGTTGAGGTGAAGGCACGTTCTGGGAAAGAAGGAAAGGAGGGCAGCGACAAGCGGGCGGACTCAGCTACAGGTAGCCCCGCGTTAGCTGTCGTGGCAGAAGATATCAAAGTGCAGGCGGGTCATGCGGATTTCTCCGGTCGCTGGTCGGAGCGCCGCGTCGCAGCAATAAACGGTGGGGAGAGAGAAGAAGAAGCAGAAAACAGAAGAACCACACCGCTTCTCTGCCGCGCTATCAGTCCGTCCAAGCGGGCTTGTTGTCACCGGGAAGGGCAGCCATGTCCCGGAGAAAGCAGAGCAAACCCCGGCAGATAAAGCGTAAGTTCATTACTGAATGTTTTGTTGGACTGTTGTGAGTAGTAGCAGCGCGCGGTGAGCCACGCGCGCTCTGGGCAGAAGCCGCGTGTGTTGTGAGGCGCTTCAGCTGAACTGAGCGTCCACTGGAAAGTTAATAAGTAGTGTGGGACCCAACTGTACCGCCTGGCTGTCTCTCGGTAGTTTTATGACACCGCTTTATGGGTAAATATCGCCTAATACACAACGTATACCAACACTGAAGACTTAAAGCACAAGTTAAATGGAGTTCAGCTGCAGCTTTTTCTTAGAATAACCGAGCGGTGTAGCCCACACTTTATCTCAGACCGTTTTTCAAAAGTATTAAAGCGCCACTTTGGCAGAGCCGCTATCTAGCCTGTGCAAGAATATAAAAAAGTTTTCATTTATTACCCTGTAAAGAATGCTTTGTCCATTGGCAGCTGAAACTGTGGCCGTGGCTTCCTGTTTAATTCTGTTGTGGAAACGTCAGTGTTCTCTGAAAAAGCCGATGTGAACAGAGATAAAGCAGCGATCCGATGTGAGCCCAGATAAAGATTAAAATTGGATCTTTTTTATTTGTTTTCTGTCTGAGGCAGCGCCGAGGCCGCCGTTGCATTTTCCCCCTGGCTTTTCACTTCTCTTTTCCAGAGATGGGGCGTCAGATAGGCCGCCTGGCTGATCTCTCCGGCTGATAGCTGCTTACAATTGGATCTTTTTTTTCATCTATCCTTTTAACTCAATAATGCATCTTAGGTCCGCTTGAAAGGCCCTTTTTTTTCTTGGTCTGGCGCTTGGCTGGTCTCCGTGCTTGACGAGTTCTTCCTGTTTATAAAACGTGTGAGCTTTATCGGTGGTGACTGATGTTCAAAGTTGATATAAAAGCATATTAATGATATTGCCATTAACCCCTCCTTGTGCTGTGTGAGGCCTGAGAATAGGCCTGTTGCACTCTGAGCTGACAGTCTCAGTCTGAATGTACTGTCGTTGTGCTGGAGATTACAGATAAAGGAAAAAGTGTGCATGTGTTCCTGTGGAAGCCTCAGCTGGAATAGAAACCATGAGATCAGCAGGACAGTTTGTTTGGTAAGCTATCACATTGAGCAAATAATGATATCTTGTCATCAGTGATTGTGTGTCTGTTCCCTGAAACCTGCTGTATAAAGGCAACATTTGGAGGTTTAGTCTCAGGTTGCATAAATAGAGGTGTATAAGTATTAATGAGGTGACATTTCTCTGGTGACAGCAGGTGTATTTTCTCTGCAATGTGTGATTTTTAGGAAAATGCATACAATGGCAGTGGTCTGCTTTTTGTTCATGGTCTAATGCAAACCTCACTTGTGAGCGTGGTGTGTGTTGTTAGGAGGTCAAATGGAGCAATAAGCATTATGTCAGACCTACAAACCAAAGCTGATTTTGATCGTTTTTAAAAATATAATGTTTTCATGTCAAAATATCAATTTGAAAAATTGGTTTCAACCATACCTCACAGTATTAACAGTGTGTTCATAGTATGGATTTGATTTCAATATTGATACCGATACCCATATGTATCTGCACTCATGTTGATACTACTTGCCATTATGCAAAACAGTTATTTTATTATTTCTTCTTTCTTCAGTATCATTAGTTAGCTTATTGATATGTTGGTGCCTATCCCTACTTATTAGCTATAGGAGGTGAAAGGCTGTATTTAGATAGCTAATTCAAGTTAATTTTGTGAGTCAGTCAAACTGCAAAATAAAACTCTTGGTTGTTGTTGGGCTAATATGCTCTCTGTATATTGGATTATTGCTCAGCCAAAGGGTGAGTTTGTTGCTGTGAGAGTTGGCTGTGTCTTTCTGCTGCTCAGAAACACCCACAGAGTGGTGATTCTCGCTCTGATCCAGGGGATTGCCTTGCTTCAGTGTCCAGCAGATAGCTAGCTAGCAAACAGCATGGGAGCTGTTGAGTGCAACTGCCTGACAGCTTTCACACACACACACACACACACGTTCAAGTCACCTGAGTGTGCACCTCCAGGATCCAGAGCTGAGAAGGGTCTGTCCTGGCATTCTGTAATGCTAACATTGATGTCTGCTTAAGCAGCTAAATTGCAGATGTGCAAGAGTACCATGGACAGGCTGATGTGTCAGTTTTATTTCTATTCCGACCTATACACACAGTACACTCCTTACAATAAGTGGCCGTGCACTCCAGTTGTTACTAATAATACTAATAATTAATAATGTAATACTGCTGCTTTTGAACGTCCCAATCATCAGACATTATTGAGTAACGTTAAGGGAACAGTGTGTAGGAGAAGTTGCAGATTGAGCAGCCCCATCTCCAACCAGTTGTTGTTAGCTGCTCACTTTCTTCCATAACCTGCCCCCTGGTAGCGTTGAACGCACTGACGCCATCTATCGTGATCAAGCATATCTGTTAATAAAGATTTCTCTTGATGACCTTCTCTAGTGAGCCGCTGCAAGTAGTCCGTACTGTCTCTTCCTGTTTTTTCATACGTTTCCATAGAGAGGCCTATCAGCTGTGAACTCCCAGCAGACACCTACAGTAAAGCATGGAGATGTATTCCAGACCCTGAGGCTGATAAACCCAGACTAGACTTGGCGTGTGTGAGAGAGGGAGAGCGAGAGAGTGTGTGTACATGTGCGCGTCTCGGGGGTGTCATGGCCGTCTTTATCAGTGCTTCTGGTCCACCGTGCTTCCCTGTGCACCAGGCCCCGGCTGTGGTCGAGGCCAGCCAGGCTCCCAGCCCCGTGACTCTCTTGTGATTTGGCAGACATTTTGATAGGAAAGAGTGAGGAGTGATAAGGACTTTGTTTGGCTGGGGTGTGTGGGGGTTCAGCAGAGGTGGGGGCTGCTGGTGCTACCACTGCCACCACTGCCGTTACTACTAAAGCCGTATGTCCACCATGTTGTTTTGAGTGTGCTGCCTGCTGTTACTGATATGACAAATATCCAGCTAGGTCCCAGTGTTGTTGAGTTTCATTATCACAGCAGTACACCTCTAACGCCCTTTGTGAAAATGATTCACACCACTCATTCATATAGTTTGATGAAGGGATTGTTGTTTAGTGGTTGTAATTAGTTATCCTTTTCTGATCTGCTCTTGTGCGACTGGAGCTGTAATTAAAGGCCCAGTGTGTAGGATTTAATGGTATGTAGAGGTTAGGTTGCACATTGCAGCTAACTGAGCACCACTGGCATCTGCATCTGACAACCTGGGAATGAGAAGGGGCTGTGAAGAGGTTTGTCCATTCTGGGCTTCTGTAGAAACATAATGGTTCAACATGGTGGACTCAAAACAGCTCATTCTAAGGTAAGGCAATCCCTATATTCATACACTAATGGAAACATACCTCTGAATGTTATATCCCATTTCTGACAGTAGATCCTAAATGTCCTGCAGCGTGCTCTGAGTTAAAGCCTCTCACTGGCCTCCTGGAAGGCATTTACCATGAAGCAGGTGCAGCAGTATGAATAATAATAATAATAATCAGGCCGTGCCTTGTTTCCCAGTGGGTGGTAATGGTTAAAAGCACTGTCGCTCTGACCTTTTGCAGCCCTGTTGATCTACCACTAAACTAGGCAATTACTGTTCTCTTCATGAATGCAAAATGGAGGAAACTAGTGAGCTGTGCTGCATGGAAAGCCATGACATCCAACTTGTTGTGAGGAGGTGTTTTTGATTTGACACCATTGATGTGAAAAGGTAACACAACACAAGGGGTTGTGAGTAAAGCTTCAGTCATGATCCAGCAGAGAGGCATGGAAACGTCTTTGCAAACGTACGAAGAGAAGGGTGTGTGAACCTGAGAGTCAAGCGAGCTGATGGGTCGAGAACAAACCGTATACTCACAATCTGTTGAAGAGTAAAAGAAACAGCTATGCAAAGTTCTCAAAACAACCACACACATTTGCTTTCACACAGCCCAGAGAAGCATGTTTCATCCTGACCATTCCCTTTAAACTATAGGCACCTGTTGTTGTCACTAAGTGAGGCAGCGGAGGCACTGTGTGTTAGCTTTACGTTGTGTTTTGTGGTTTGAATTCATTTGAACTGATTACATAGTTAGTTCTCGTTCACTTAAACTTCATCTTTTGGAAAGCCGTCAGCCCTGCGATAAAGTGAAGGCTACAGGTGCTTCCTGCAATTTGGGTGAACCTGTAATCTCCAGTGCATAATCAAGGTAAACAAGTGATAAGAGCTGGGTATAACCAAAACGTGTCTCACAAACCGTAAAGTGAAGGTTGGCATTGAATGTCTGGTCAGGACTGTAGTCTTGTTGACTAATTCTTTTATCCTTTTTTTGTTTTAATCCTGAACAATTTTGTCAATTTCAGACTTTTTTACTTAGTACTTTTACAGTAGCAAGTATTATTTTAATATTAGTCCAAACTCATATTAGGGATTGGAACTGAGAACGGGTTCCAAATAATCTGAACCATCAAAATATTATACCTCTGAGTTTATCAGTTCCTTTTATCGATGGGGCATGGTTTTGTTTTAGCAAAACAATGACTCATGTGCCCACGCTGCTGGAAACCTGCGACAAGAAGGAGTCATGGTGGAAGGGAAGGATTAGTCAATATAGAAAGATGACAACAGTGCAAGGGGGAAAACATCTTTCAATGCAACATGGGCTTAAATTCCAGGAATTCCATGCGTTTGACACTGTGTGCATGACTGCCACTGCTTCCTACTGGAGCAGCAAGGGTAAATGTCCTCCATTATAACACTTGCAGGCAGGAAGACCTAAATGAAAACGAATGCTGTACAAATATTTAGGGATGGATTGTGCGTTTTATTTCCTCTGTCAGACTTTTGTGAAACAATGCTGAAAACCTGTGCACGTTTTTCCATGCCGAAAACTGAAATCGTATCAGTTCCCATCCCAAATTCAGATATTGTCTTGGCACTTTGATCAAAAAGGTATATCAAGCGCTACAAGTGATGTAGTTTGGTAGTGTGCAGCTCTGGAGCAGCAAAGCTTTTCCACCTGATTCTCTGACCTGAAAGAACTTTTTTTTTTAAAAACCCAGAAAAGCAACAATTGACAACAACAACACCTCCCCCACACAACGGGCGGTACATTACGACAACATAGCATGGATATCTTTTTCAATTCCCCCCCCCCCCAAACAACAATGGATTAAGTCCAGGGCTTTTCTGGAGGCCCATAGTTGAGGAGGAGAAGCGGGTGTTTGTGTAGCAGATAGATATTTGTCTGTGTCTCTTTGTGCGTCATCCTCCCCAACGGTTGGTGATCTCTCAGCTTGATAAGGCTCCTCTCCTTGATGGAGAGATAGGAGGCAGGCAGGCAG
>NW_023339762.1:1493246-1496915 GCF_004916995.1 Morone saxatilis | reverse complement strand
AAAAGAGAGAGAGGGGGAGAGATGGGAGGTTGGGCAGATGGAAGGAGCGATGGAGGACGGAGGGCACATTGTAATTACATCTGGCTGTTGCGTGCCATTTTCCCAGCGTTGTCGCGTTGTCGCTTGTTTTGTTTGCGATCGACTGGGGGCGGGTCTCCAGATAATTAAAAGAAGAGAAGGAGAGTGGGGAAAAAAAGTGCAGTGATAAGAGGGAGGAGAAGAGGAGGAGTGGAGGTAGATCGCAGGAAGAAAGAGATAGAGAAAGAGTGAAAAAGTGTGTGGAATACATAGCTGGTAGATGAATGTGTTGTGGTGTGTTTTTAATGGCAGCCCAGCCAGCTCTGCGCTCCCCCACCCTTCTCTCAAAGATGTTTGGGGTTGATAAGGAGGCCTGCTGATGGTAGATAGATAACACTGTGCAGATCCACACTGCTGATTGGGCCTCTCTCTGTATGACTGTGTGTGTGTGTGTGAAAAAGCTTGGTTCCTATGACATCAGTGCTAGAGCTCAGAGGTCAGCATGAATAATACGCTGCCTCCCACGGCTTAAAGCAAACCAGGACGCCTGCACAGGCCAGACAAGGAAATCACCACGCTGACCTCCTCCTCCTTTTTCTTCTACGTCCTCTCTCTTTATTCTTTCAGAACACAGTGCTTAAACTTCTCTGAAGCTCACAGAAGAGGTGTTTTGAAATGACTCGAGTTAGGTTCCAGTTAAGTGTGTTGCAGCTGTGTGAAAGGAATGTGTTACTCTGTTGTTCTTTTATCAGCAGTCTGACAAGGCTTGGGTCACGTGATCGTTATATGGACGCACAATTGAGAGATTAATTCATTCTTTGTGAGCCAAAGTGAAATAAAACACAAGCATGTCTGAATTCCAAGCACACACACACACACACGCACACACGCACACACACACACGCGCACACGCACACACACACACCACCCACGGCAACCACGCCAACCACACACAGCACAGCACACACACGCACCACGAGTAGTCTGCAGTTGCCCTTGGTGGGCTGTTCCCGGTGTGTGGTTATTTAGGTTTCTCCTTCTTTGTTCGTCGCGTTTTAGCTTGATGTGAACTTTCGATAAGCCGCGGGGCCTGATCTCCGGTGCAGATAGAGATCGCCAAGTGTGATTAGAGTTGTTATCAGGCTGGAGCAGGCAGGAGCCGAGGCTCCACCGCAATAACAACAGGCCCAGGCAGGAGCAGCCGGGGTCCGGACCCTGGCAATCAGTTCCAGCCCTAATGGGATTAATGTTGTTGTATAATTAGATGATAGGTGTGAATGCATTTCTTTTCTCCCTCAATCTTTTCTCACTCATTCAAACACCCCCACCCTCCCCCTTTCCTCCCCTCGTCTCCTCTCTTTCTCCTCCCTAACAAGCATTGTCATTGATTAATTTAATTAAAATTAATACCACGTATTACTCATTCCAGATTTTGTGTAAGATAGCGCAGACATGTTGGGAAATTTTGGTGTTCGTTGATGATTATCTCTGGGGTGATTTTTTTTTTTTCTTTCTCCGTTTTAAGCATTCTTTTCTGTTAAAGGCGTGAAGAGTGTACAGTAAGCGGGAGGGTAAGAAAAAGAGGAAAGTGACAGCATCAGCAGGATGACTCGCACTGGGTTGATTCTACTGACAGATATTAAACTAGCTAGATGGTGACTGATTGACGCCAGCGTTTCTCATGCTCACGATGAGATGGCTTGGTGCAAGAGCATATTACTGTAATCAGCTTTAACCCATGGGTGCATGCACGTGTGTCTGCAAAACACAGAGAACATTCTAAAAACAGAAATGCTGCACGATATTTTGACAGATAATGCAATATCATTCATGATTAGTGGGAATGATCATTGTTGCATCACACTTTTCATTTTAAAATCATTAAAATCATGATGATTTGACATTAGTGGGGCTCTGTACCAAACAAACATGTTTTCTTACATCTGGAGAACAAGTTTTGTAGAGCAGGGCATCTCCTCAGCACTACAGTGCTTCATTATAACGCTGTTTGTCACACATTTTAGCTTCATCAGACAAATTGTAGGTTTGGATTTTAATTTGGCACTTGGCCATGTTGCAGTCCCACTAATATTTTGACTAATTGAGCACCCCAATAGACATGATCACGCTTTCAGTGGATTGTGAAAGCCCTGATTAGATCTTTGTAAGAAAGCCATCAGTTCTGTGAAAGCTCAAGAAGCTGATAATCCACTTTCCAAAATGGTGTAATAATGTCTTTGTCATGTGACCTGCACAATATTAAACTTGACGTCTCCTCTTCTTTTCAACTATTTGGAATTCTTTAAACAATTAGCTACTTTTTCAGCATTTTTGATGCAGACACCTTGTGGATTTGCCGGTTTTCTTTCTGCTCTTGGTAAAGTTGTTTAGGTTCTTCTCACTTCTCTTTTCACACACACACTGTGCGTGCGTGCGTGCGTGCGTGTGTGCGTGTGTGTTTGCGTGTTTACACTGGATAGTGTGTGTGGTCAGATACACCAAAGGGGGAAGTTGGCAGGGCTACAGAGGAAACATCGTTTGTGTTCAGTGTGCGGATGAGTTATTACACTTTCCTGCTATTTACCCAGAGGACGGCCTCGTGGTGAATTATGGTCCCCCAACTCAGCGCTGTTGTAAAATGCTTTCACCCTTGACCTCAGCACTGACGACTCCGTAGGTGAGGGGAGGAGAGAGAAACATTACCCGGGCCGACAGTAGCTTAATCTATGTCCAAACTGTTTGCTCTAGCAGTAATTACCACTCTGCCAGCTCTTCCCAGGGAGCTTTCTTGAGGGCTTAACTCACGGCTGACGCGCTTTCTATCAGAAACAGTGGATGTTTAACCAGAGTAACCACAGAGTGTGAGCCTTCCACCCCTGCTGTCCAACAACACACTGAAACAAAGGTTTGAGGACCAAGTGGAGGTAACTGATCTGGGGCACTGGTTCCCAACCTTTTTCCTTAAGGGACCCCTTTTTCTATCATTTAGTATACTGACGACACCTGACTGACATATCTTATGGATATTTCATATTATATTAAAAACTGCAGTTAATCCAAACAGTAAACTGCAAGACGAGTGATTTGGATGAATTTTATTACTATTATTATTATTTCCTCTATAGGGAACTATAACTATATAAGTCTGTACTATGTATATTTCATATTTTTTTAGGAATCATACATACCTAATAGGCTTCTTTTTTGACAAATTCAGTGTTTTCACATCCCTGGGACTATTGTTTTTTTAGACAATTTACTTAACTTTCTGTTTACTTTTCTTACACCCCTTAAAATCAAGAAGGTCTCTTGCACCAACCCCCCCGTGAAGCTTTGGTGACCCCTGAATTTGCCCAAGGGGATTAATAATGTATGTATCTATCTATCTATCTAGTGGGGGTCCCGAGCCCCAGGTTGGGAACCACTGATTTGGGGTGTGTAGGTCAAAGTAGCTGGTTGTATGTAGTTGCTGGTAGGAGGTGTGTTTATTTGTGGGATAGCTGTGGGCCACGTGGCTCTGATCTCTGGTCAGAGTGACTCTGGACACTCGAAGGACTGTGTGAGTGTGAGTGTGAGTGTGAGTGTGAGTGTGAGTGTGAGAGAGAGAGAGAGAGAGAGAGAGAGAGAGAGTGAGAGAGCCAAATGCTGTGG
>NW_023339762.1:1489871-1493146 GCF_004916995.1 Morone saxatilis | reverse complement strand
AGTTTCTCAAATGTAAATATTTTCTGCACCCTTTAGTCCTGTATGACAGTAAACTAAATCTTTGGGTTGAGGACAAAACAAGACATTTGACAATGTCAGCTTGGGCTTTAGGAAACACTAATGGACATTTTTCTGGCATTTTATGGACCAAACAAGTAAATGATTAATGGAGAGAAAATGAAAATAATTGTTAGTTGCAGCCCTAATGTTAATGTTAACATTAGTGTGTGTTCTGGTTTTCTCAGTGGGATCCACAAAAGCAAGAATGTAGTTTGTCCTAAATGACAAGGACAGCACAGAGACAGTCCATTAACTCCCATTAGTAGCTCAGATTATATGTACCTGTAGTAATAAACAGGGTAAGCAAGAATGCTGGAATAAATATTGTTCAAGTCAGTCATGTGCATATATTGAGTGTGTGTACAGTATGCATAGACTTACATATGACAATGTTACAAGGATGTTGTGTACATGCAAACCATTAGTGGAGCAGAATGAGAGAGTGCACACATCCTTATTCTATCCATATTATACTTTCTGACTAAGCTTTTCACATGTCACAGTAGGAAAAGTTTTTGAGACCAAATAAAATCAAGAAAAATATTTACTACTGTGGATGAAGTTGCATCCAGAAAATCATATTGCATTGCACATTATGTACAGGGAAACAGGCAGATGGTAATTCTTGACAGCTGATTTTAATTAATTTAATGCTTCAGATAAATTACGTTTTGTTCCTCTTATCTTTAAATTACAGCATTTTCATGGCAAAAATGTAGCATTTACTCAGGATGTGTGTTGTGCTAGGATAGAAAAGACCTGTTTAAACAGCGTTTAGATGATGAAGCAACCGCGCTGGTCGTAAAAAACAAGGGAATGAGGAAGCAGAGGAGAAGGTTAGAGGGAGGAAATGGGAAAGGATAGGAGGCGAGGAGGTGATAAGGGCGACCCGGCCTCTGAGACAATGCAAGCAGAAAGAGGAGATGCTGGAGGAGCCTCCTGGGAGCCACCTTAACAGAGGAGGTCTAGACCAGCGGCTCCTCTCGCTGTCTCTCTGCCCACACACACACACACACACGCACAGAAACAATGTGCTTTCATAAAAGCAGCAGTTTCTTTAGCTCAACACCTTTAGGAAACATGATTCTCAATGAGCCCCACGAAATAACCATCATATTTCTTCAGGTAGTGACCTGATCAGGTGCTAAACTTCAGGCTTTTTCAAACTCACTTTCTGCTCTGTGTTATGAAAATGCAACTTTTTTATTAGCTGTAAGTCACGGACCAATGAAAGCTGAGCTGGTTGTTGTTGCAGTTGCCTCTGGCTGCCAACAGAGGATGATAAAAGTCATAAATAACTTGTTTTTCCATTTAAATGTAGTGTTATGTATGTGTTTAATTACATTTAGGAATGTAAAGCTGACTGGGGCCATGTTGGTGAGCGATGCATAACGTACCTGTCTCTCTCTTTCTCTCTGTCTCTCAGTATCGCTCTCTCATGTGTCAGTGTGTACATTATGAGTCATGTGAGCCAGTAGTGTTGCAGTGATCCGGGCCTTTGGATTGCTTTGTGCTTGTGTAAACCGTGGTGCTCTGGCTCCCTGACTGATAAGTGAACTGCCAATCAACCGGCTGTGTGTGTGTATAGTGGGGCGGGAGGTGTGCGTGTCTGGCCTTACAGTATGCCCATAGACTGTACGGTATGTGCCACAGGTGAAAAGACATTATATTAGGAGTGTTCAATATAAATCAGTTACTGTAATTATACCTCATAGTGTTCCAGCACTGAAGACTACATTGTCACTTAACTTGTAAAATCACAAGAGCCATTGGAAACGGTGAGCTTGTCAAACACCGTACATCAGGCAACCACTGGGCTCCATCAGTGGTTCCCTACCCGGGGGTGGAAAACCCCCAAGGACTCACAAGGTGATTTACAGGATAGGAAATAAGAAAACAAACATGAAACCACATAAATTCTCTTAATTTCTTTATAGATATTTCAATTTGTATCTTAAAGTACTGGGTATTTTCCCCTACAGGCCTCTAAAACGTGTTCACACGAATCTGAGAATCTCTGTTTTTTAATATCTATTAAACTGCTGATTGTTCTAATTGTATTTGATCATTCGGTCCATCAAGTTTCCAAATTTTGTTAAAATAATTAACAAACTAACTTAAAATAACTCATTTCCTAGAATCCTAGGTGACATAATTAAATGTCTTGTTTTATCTGTCCAAAACCCAGAGATATTCAGTTTACAATGATTTAAGCAGGAACTAGTTACGGTAATGTTTGGAATTTTGTTTAAAGAAACCATCCTGGGGAAAAAAAAAAGGCAAACAGGTTGCTGCTGGGACGTAGCAGGTTCCCATTTAACCCATTTTTACCACTAATAAATGACGTGGTATCGGATCAGTGCATAGACTCGTGCATAGTTCCCATGCGTCCTGGATAACCTGGATATTTAGACACTAGTTTTCCAGTCATGGAAACCCTTAGAAAATAATTAAAATGACCAAATATCCTAGAAAATTATCTATTTTGTCCCAGCCCCTCACTCAGAACGCATTTGTAAATGATTCCTGTTGTGTACTCGCGAATGCCTGATCCACCATTTTAGGCTGTATCAGAGGCATTTCCACTACTGGTATTGGTATCAGGACAATATTGATTATTTAACCCAATTGTTACAACTGCAGTCACAAGCCAAAATGCTTGGCAACCACCTCTGTTCTTTACCATATGTAATATAACACATATTTCATTTCAGAGGCATGTCCAACCCCACAAGAATAGAATCCTGCTGCTAACAATCATTTGAAGGCATAAAATGTTGGGGCATGACATGGCCAAATGTAAAAATAGTTTCAATATCTGCAGTGAAAAGTCCATATCAAACTCTTTTGAAACAAAATCAACACATTGCTTCATTTCCATCCTGCCTTCATAATGTTTTGGTAGGACTGTTGGGGAAAAACAGGTTTGTGCAATATCTTGACACGTTGTTTCATCTTCTCTCCTGATAGAGACACAGATAAAGCTTAAGTGATATATATAAACTAACTTTATGTAATCTTTTAGATTAATGAAGCCCGGTTGTAACATAATTTATTATGGGCGTGTTGATCTAATATAACTTAACAGCCAGGAGAGACAGGAAGTTGGAGTGTAAACACTCCCCTAGTGTGTAGACGCAGCAACAGAGCGCAACACAATGTCACTGCGATATCAGGTTAAATAACACAGCATCATGTTTTTTTCCTTAAAGTTT
>NW_023339762.1:1489628-1489860 GCF_004916995.1 Morone saxatilis | reverse complement strand
CCTCACCATCACTCTGCCACCCTCACCCCCTAAACCCCACCTACAACTATTCCATCAGTTTATCCTTTCTTCTATATTTCTCCTTTTTAAATCTCAGTTTCCTCTCAACCCTCCACTGTTTTTTCCCTCAATGCTTCTCCCTCTATCTCTACCGTTCCACCTCTACTTCTCTATCACCCCTTCTTTCATTCTATCTATCTGCCCCCACCTCCCCGCTCTCTCTCTCTCTCTC
>NW_023339762.1:1486381-1489528 GCF_004916995.1 Morone saxatilis | reverse complement strand
TGATATTCTTTGTTTTCTGTTTTTGCGCTGCCTGCTTTGCCCTATTGCTGCTGTGTCAAAATGAATTTCTCTTTAGGGGGATAAATAAAGGAATGATCTTATGTTAAATTAAATGTCGGTATTTGGTGTTTGCGTGGTTCCCACTGACTCTTGAAATCCAATTAAAGTTTGTGAATTTGAGGGGAAAGTTTTTGAAAATAGATCTTAATTGACATGGGTCATTGAAAGTGCTTGAATTTATAACTTCTAGGGTCAAGTTCACTTTATTTGTACCCATAGGGAGATTTGGTTTGCAGTAGAAGACAACACAACACATTCCTCTTGGCAAAAATATAAACAACATGCAACTCATTATACAAACATGATAAAGGATAAAGATAATGTGCTCCAGGTTCTAAAAATCAGGACTTGCAAAGAGAGATCAATAAAAATACTAAAATAAATAATCAGTAAAATAAATAATAAGTATTTAAACCCTCTACAAAGAACTTTGTGTTGATTTAGGCGACCCTTCTGGACAAAAGCAGTAGTGTTTCCACTGCCTCGTTTAATTGATTTCAAAGGAAATCTGACCAAATCTGAGCGTAGGCATTAAAACTAACTACAAATAAACAGCCAATCTTCTTGCTGATGGTCTTGTTTGTTTCTGTAATTTAAAGATCCAAGGAACGTCACAAGAAAAGGTGCTCATAACTAATAGCTCATTGGTTTTGGATTAAGCCCTCAGTTATCTCGTTAAACATGTAATGTTAATGAAGGCGAGTGTCAGTACATGATTTACTGCTCAGACTCATAACCCTGCTCTTATGATAGTGGTTAAATTGACATTACCATTACTGGAAAAACTAGCAAGGCTAAATATAGCACCCGCAGTGACCTGCAGGCTCAGGTGTTGTAGGTTATAACTCACAGATTAACTGTCAAACTCTGATCTCTGTCAGTGTGACTTTTCTAAGTGAAAGTGGATTATAATCATGTAAAATGATTGGCTGCGCCTTCACCAATCTGGGCAATCATTCTACGCACAGTTAAAAATGAGCAATTTCTTCATCATTACGTTGTGTTTTTATCTTCTTTTGAAGTAAATAACTGATTAACAGGCTTTCTTATGCTGCCATTATGTAATCACAGCATGTCAGGAAATCATTGTTTATAGTCACCGGTTTGATGACTCTTCTGCAGTTCTTCTCACCAGTAGTTGGCAGATGTTCCCAATATCGCTGATTCCTAATTAAAACTTGAAGGCTAACATGAACAGTTTTTCCCACTTACACACCTACCACCTCCTGCCACAGGCACCCTCAGGTGAGAATAGATGAAGAGCAACCTTTGAAATTGGTTTTCCAGACTGATTTACTTAAATAAATGATTCAGATAGATAGATAGATTACATAGTTTTTGCATTCACTTGAATGGCCAGGATCATTTACAGTCTATTTAATAGCTATTAACAACATTCTACACAAACCCTTAAACTTTTTAGCGGATAAAACAGAACAAGACAGAAGAACAAGACAGTTACTGTTACAGTTACAGTACTAGTGTACACATGTAAATCATAGTAGAAGTCATTATAAATGTAAACATTTTTATTAACTAATAAAAATTATTGGTGTAAAATAAACAATTAAGTGTCTAAATAAGACAGCTTTGGAGTGTTAAAAGACCCTTGTGTCCACTCTTTGTGCTAAGCTAGGCTAAACACCTGGTAGACTCATATTTGTACCGACCGTACATTGACATTGATATCAATCTTTTATCTGGCTCTGGGTAAGGTGGCAAATGATGCTGGATTGTTCAGTTGAAACAGTTCCCTATTGTGTTCGTGTGGGCCTTGCCTAGTGAAGCTTAAAGTCTAAAAGTCATTGCTCATTTGCATGAGCAGTGTCTGATATTTTATAGTAATTATATACAATAATGGCTCACCCGTTTTTTTTTATCATGATGGAGTGCACCTGTAGAAATAGGCCGGAAAAATCCATAACTGAAATGAGAGAATACTGTAGGAAGATTAATGAAATGAAATAAAGAATGATAAACTATTAATTGAATGTCTTTGGAAAGATATTTTATTAGGTTATATTTCTTATTTTCTAAGGTTAGATTTTATTAGGTTATTCCAGCTGAGATTAGAATCTCTTATCGAAAGAAGGATTTTATTAAGCAGTAAACTGTCTATCTAAGAGAGAAAGAGGGAGAGAACGAGAGTGTTTGAGAGTGGCTGAGGCAAAGAGAAAGAGAGAAACTGGTCCTTGTGTTTCACACTTGACCCTGTTTTTAACCGTAGATCACCTGGCGAGCTACCCTCTACCCTCCCAACCTCCCCTTCTGCTAGCTCAGGTTACCCCTGTAAGTGTGTGTGTGTGTGTGTGTTTGTGTTTGTGTGTGTGGACGCACACAATTATTTTTAGAAATCAACAATTTAAATCGGCTTTAAAATGTTTAATGATTTGGTCTAGGGTCTATATTATATACTGACAAGTTTCCAAATTTGTGTGCCCATATTCCCACAAATGATTGCGGAGGGAGGACATATCGGACATTGGCTGTAATTTCCCAGCTCATCGCGGTTTCCTTGCCCTTACCTCTTTGTGCCTCTTTGCCCCCTTCCCTCCACCTCCCCCTTCTATCACCAGCAAGTCCTCTTGTCTGTGTATTAGTATTAGCAGCAGCAGCAGTGTCCCCTGAAGTAAAACAATCTGCTGTAATCTATCAGTGTGTTATCGGCCCTATCTGAGAGCTGAGAAAGCCAGGGCCGGGGCTGTGGCGCCGCTCTCTGGAGCTGATAAAGTTTCAGAGTTCAGCGATGATGAATGTTAAGAAACTACACCCTCGTTACCGACGATGTGGACTTGGCAAAGCGGAGCGATAGGGAGGGTGCGCAGAGGGTGGAGAGTGGGGAGAAAGGGAAAAAGAGGAGGGTGGCGGCGGTGATGGGGAGGGGAGTCGGAGAGGAAAAAGAGGTCTTCTTGGCATCAGTCGTGGGTCGAGGGGTCAGGCCCTGGTGGGTCTTTTCTTTCCTTGGGTTTCTGTGCTCCTGGTCCGGGCTCACTTTCTTTCTTTCTGTGTCAGTTATGATGTTTCTACCTTTTTTAGCTCTGACCTTCCCTTTATTTCCCCGTCCTTATTTTTTGGACTATTTTTAAA
>NW_023339762.1:1482545-1486348 GCF_004916995.1 Morone saxatilis | reverse complement strand
ATATTTATTATGTATCTGCTTGTTCCAAAACTTCAGTGAAGATATATGATGAAGGTAAACAATCAGATATAATGTGTTTTTGAAACACATTTCATGAAATGAAAATATGGTAGATCTTTGTGCGTAATTTTACCCTACAACTCCCCTAAATTTAGCCTGAATATTGTTTGGAAACCTTCTATCGGCACTAGAATAAAAAAACAAAAAGCTCTGCTGGTTTGGATAAAAGCTTGGCTATGCAACATGTGTTGTCATTAGAGCTGAAACGATTACTTACTTAATTAGTCAGCAACAAATAAAATGATCCGTTAACTATGCAAGGCCAAAGATTTATTAGTTCCTGCTTTTCAAATGTTATCATTTCATATGAGTTGATTAATTATCTTTCAGTTTTGGACTGTTGCTCGGTCTAAACATGCTTCTATATTTCAATAGGCATTTTACACTATTTTTGACATTTTAGAGATCAACATATAATGCATTAATGCATCAATCATTGGTTACTACTAGCAGCGGAAACACCTGTGACTCTGAGATGGTAACATCATTTTGAAAATTGTTAAATTGACCAAAAAAGTGCAAAATGTTTCTTTTTTATGGGGAAAAAAGCTAACCTAACCTGTTGCTAAATCAAATATGCAAAAAGTAGCAATGGAAATGACTTCCAGATTAAAGAAAAATTAAAGAAAAATAAAAATTCACTGGTTTATTTGCTTCCCTCAGCTGACAGGGTAACAAGTTGCTGTACCTCCTTTATTCACTAAAACTTAACTGATTCATTTCCCCCATTGCTCTAGAGTTCCCTACCTGCCGGCCTAACTGTGTGGCGTCAGTATCAAAGTTCTCATTGGCCGCCAACTCTTGCGGTCCATTCGTCCCAGTGAACACATCAACAACTTATATCTCGCAGCCATCGGACTGTCAGGCCTCAAAGTCCCCCCTGATTATGATGCAGGTGATAAGAGAGGTGGCTCACAAAAGCAATGGTACAGATGACTGATAAAGCATTAGTCGACTGATAATTAGTGGGCCAGTTCAAATGCGGCCATGTCTTTCACACCCATGCTATTTTTAAAAACACGTCAGGTGTTTATATGAAGGCGGTGTGCATTTGAAGAGCAGTCCAGAACATGTCGGTGGAGCACTTGAGCTAAAAACAGCTGGAAACAGCAGTTGCAGTGCATGTGCTCAATGACCAATTCAGAACCATACCGTATCATGAGTGTCGAGATCCACCAGCAAGGTTGAAAATCAGGAGCTGTCAGAGAAATGTATTGGGTCAATTGTGAGTATTTCTGGCAGCAGGACGGTGTATGTGTGATTGAGTGTGTGTTCATGGTAACGAAGGAACATGTGACCCAGTGCAACAGCGTAGCTCCCTGATGTGTTTTTTTGGACAACAATGGAGCTGTATGGCCCAGAGGAAGAGCATATATTTGATACACACACAATACTTGTCAATTAGATACAGTCACCTTTGCTCTTTGATTAGATTCACTGACAATTAGCCTTGTCAACTTCCCCTTAAAAAATCTAGTTTGTCTGACCTCTGTCTTTTTTGTATATACATCATCATCTTCTATATCCAATCCTTGACTCACACAGAGACACACAAAGGGAAAGTGATGTGATTCTCAGTTCTTAAGTGCTACAAAAGGAGACTAAAAATGTGCAAAAGGGAGAATGGGGGGAACCATTGTGATTGTGACAAAGTTCATGAGCGTATAATAGCAGTTAATGCGTGGCGGGGCGCGGGCAGCTTTGTTCGGCAAAGTGCCGAGCTCTTAATAGAATCTGATAGATAGACGCCTGTCTCCTCAGGCCTGTTAGGGGGGCGTTGGGTTGGGTTCCACTCATCAAGCCAATAGTCTCTCTTCCAGTCTCTCTCTTCCACTCCTCTCCTTGTCTTACTGTCATTCTATGAAGGAATCATTTGTCAATAATTGGCCGTGTCATTCTCGTCAAGACGGTTTGATAAAGCGGCGGCTCTCCGGGGGCCGGGCCGGAGAATATCTCAAAAAAAAAAAAAAAGGGGAAAGCGGGGAAAAGGCAGCATGTGGCAGCAGATCTGAGGCAGCGATAGGGCCATTAAGCGCTTTAGAAGTATTTTAGCTGAATTCACACAAAGCAAAAATAGATAAATAAATAATGAAAGAGGAAAAAGTGGAACGTCAACTGTCAGGGAAGTGATACAGACTTTAAGAAATCATTTGGGAGGGTGAATGATAAAAGATTATCCCTCTTTTCTGCCAACTTATTGCCTCCTCAGCCATCGCCGAGGCTAATTCGCTTACTCAAGCAATCATGCGGACATACTGTGTGTGTGTGTGTGTGTGTGTGTATACCACAGCCACATTGCCTTCAAAGTGCTGCTGGGAAGTGCTCATACCAGCAGCAGTATGTATAAACTTATATGTGTTTGTGGGGTGTATGTTGCTTGTGTGAATCTGATCCCTGCCTCCGTCCACATCACTCAGCAGTGTATGGCATCCATTATCTGCTCCACTGTAAGGGGCAGGAATTTTCCAGAGATATCCCAGAATGCTTATTATCTCTAAAATATCTCTGGATGGCTGACACTCATCTGATTGGCTAAATATGCCTTTCCAGGCGCATTCTTCTGACCCCCTCATCCCCCCACCACCCCAATGACTGCTGTGTTGGGAGACCCGTCCTTATTCTGGAGCTCAGGGCTGTGTAAGAAATAATATAGTTACCGTAATAATCCAGTCATCCCCAGAGAAACAAAATGTGGAATGGTAATTGATATAGCACACGAAACAAAAAAATATCTATAGAATCAGAAAATTAAAAGGTCAGTTTACCCAAATTACAAAAAAACATTTAGTGTAAAACATCAATTTAGTGTAGCAGAGCCTTTCCAGTGAGCTAACATGCAGCAGCCTGACTCCGTTTGACCTGAATGGAACGGAATGTTAATTAGTATCATTGGTAACACCTGTGTTTACCCTACTATTTCATGTCAAAATGTCTGCTGGCAAAAAGGTGTTTGGAATATTGGTGTTTAAAAAAAAATGTAAAGAAATTAAGTTTTTATCTACAGTTTCCATGGGGACAATTGACCATCCCTAAGCCCCACCCCTTTTGGAACCTCTGTCAACTTCCTGCTTTCTTGTACTTAGATATGCTATGTGCTAGGCTTGTGTGATGTTGAATTAAAGCCCAAAATTGGAAGATGGTCAAAAGATAAGTGACATAAATATAGTCATATATTAAGTTAGCTAATGCTAGCCAAACACTATCAGGTGTAACTAGCTAGCTAACAATTGATTTTGATTAGTTAGCTAGCTACTGATTGATGTAGATTAGATAGTGTTTTGCTAGCATTAGCTAACTGAAAATGTGCCTATATTTATCTTTTAACCATCTTCAAAATGTAATTGTCTTTTTTAATATAGACAACCCGAGCACATAGCATATCTAAGTACAGGAAAGGAGGAAGTTGACAGAGGTTCTGACAATGACAATCACAATGACATCATCATGGTTAATTTCTCAGACTTGACAACGCTGATGACAAAGATTGCTTTATTAGTCAGACAAAAATCTACAAAATATATTTGTCTTAAATTTTCACTATTTAGGAATGTTTTTGGTTGGTTTTTCAAGAGAACCATCAATGGAACTACAACTCTAAGATCTCTATCTAATACCATCCTTGAAAAGAACCTGGCTTTGATGTTCTTAATTATTGTGATGGCAGTGTATTTAAAATATCTGTCAGCTTATGTTTAGGTGTTGGATATGCGGTGTGTGAGAAATGTGGAGAAATGGTCCACTTC
>NW_023339762.1:1482275-1482449 GCF_004916995.1 Morone saxatilis | reverse complement strand
TTTTTTTGCCAGGATGGTCCCCAGGTGCTACGTGAAAAATTTCGTGCGAATCGGACAAAGCATGTAGGAGAAACACGAAAAAGTAACAAAAAAAGGACATTTCGCGCTCTAACGGAAAAAAATTCTAGGCGGAAGTGGGCGGGGCCTATATGGGAGATTCAGCTCCATTCACCG
>NW_023339762.1:1480118-1482175 GCF_004916995.1 Morone saxatilis | reverse complement strand
GAGGACCATGTGGAGGACTATTATTAATCATGCTCCTATCAGCTCTTCACATCTTCGGCGCTATTTGCTGTTTAATCACTAAAATAATATGAAGGGGAGGGCGGTGGTGCCGGGGTGGGGGTGTTGGGTTGCTATGGTGACCAAATGGAAAAGGTCAGACGTAGTTTATCTTATCAGTGATAGGGAATGGTTACTAATTACAGATAGGTACTACCAGCGCTCGGTCCACCGGGCCCTGCCTTAAAACACTATCAGCAATCCACACCGGCCTGATATTAAAATTATCTCTTAAGTCATCCACACACACACACACACCTCGGTTAGGCTAGGCTAGGCTAGGCCGCACAACTCTAAACCCCAAGAAGACATCAGATCAGACAGGGCAAGGCAAGACCAGGCTGATAGAGACAAGACATGATGCTATCATGGGTGTCACCTAATGACCAGATACCGAGTCCACCATGACTTGATGTAGCAGACAGAGTCATCCTTTGAGTGGATGATGAAGGTTCAGACTCCTCAGCTGGTAGAAGCGCCTTTGACCAAGACACTGAACCCCAACCAGATCCGTTAATGGCCGTTTTTGATCCTGACCTGAGAGCAGGATGTGTCCTTGTTTTCCCTCATGGTGCATTCAAGGATGCTGTGACACTGAGGTTTCAAAGTGAGTTGCTCAAAGGCATCACAGTTGGTCAGTAATGTGGATTTAAACAAGAAAACATGGATCTTCTGAGAAAGTAATATATTTTTTCTCCAAGGTTGCTGATGATCGACTGACTCTGTAATGCAATAGCAAGTTTGACAGGAAACAAAGGCATCTTAATTTTTCTCTATTTTGATTTTGATTTTGATTTCAAATGATTGGTCATTTAACAGAAAATGATGTATGTGTGTGTGATTATAATTTTGGTATCTGTAATGTAATCTTTTAAAACATTCTCTGGTTCCAGATTCTCAAACGTAGGGATTTACAGCTTTTTTCAATGTCTGATATTTCATGAATAATGAAAATTGATTAATAATAGATTTAAAAAAAAATTCTAAATCGCAGCCTTAGTGATAACCAGATTCCAGGTCTCTCTAGTTGATATCCAAAGCATAAAAAAACAAACTGATGCTTTGGAAAGTGGTGTCATTTGTATTTAATAGGCTTAAACAAAGAGAACTATTGAGTTCATATAGAGTCTATTTGGGCATACTGGCTCCCAATTGAATGCTTATGTAAATGTTATTAAACACCTGCTCTAACAGTAACTGCCTGTCTTTTTTTAGTAGCCTGTCATTATAATTTTAGCAAATAAACTCTCCCATGGATAACTGCTCTGGTCCAAAGATTGTTTACATGGCAGGTGGTAAAGTAACTCACAGAAACAGTGAAGCAGGCACAGGCCAGTTATAATATCACGTCTCTAAGCTGCTGGCAGTTGGAAATGGTGAGGGAGCTCGAGATGTAACTGTCTCACAGGCAAAGAGCTAGTTAAGTATATATAAGTAGTATCCCGGTAACTAGCTAACCTAGCTAGCTAGTTACCGGCTTACTAAACGACATCAAAACAGGAAGTAAGTGGTAAGTAGTAAGGCCCACCGCTTGATTTGATTTGACTGAGTCTGTGTGATCGGCCCTTATGATGCTTATTATTTTGGTTGGTTGGTCTGAACTGTTTGTTGTGGGCTAAATGATCAATTCATTTATCATAAATAGATGAACTGATAATTGTAATAGTTATTAGTTGCGGCCCGAAGTGTGTGACATATACAGGAAGAACACTTTAGCTGAAGTTGGCAAAAAAAAAGAGGACCTTTTAAATGTGTTAAAAAGGTATGCTTTTATATTAATGTGTAAATGTGTTGTCTTGATGACTGGATGTCAGCTTTGATAGATTCTTCAAACGTGGAAGTTACGGGGGCAGCCCTGGAGTGTGTGCGCGTGTATTTGCATGTGTGCTTTTACGAATACAGGAGGAGCAGAGTGTTTCTCTGTGTCCTGCCTGCCTGTGTTGTATTTGTGTGTGTGTGTGTGTGTGTGTGTGTGTGTGTGTGTGTGTGTTTATATGGGC
>NW_023339762.1:1476444-1480018 GCF_004916995.1 Morone saxatilis | reverse complement strand
TTTTTTTCTTTATTATTATTATTATTATTATTATTATTATTATTATTATTATTATTATTATTATTATTATATATTATTGTTAACTAGTTTGATTGACCGATCCATCACAATTGTATGCCACCAAGCTTATGAATTCCATCAATGCCGGCATGCTTTTCTGACAATCACTGGAATAATTAAATTACAGCTGATAAATGATCAGTTTATATTAATAATATATTTTTTACTAGACAAAATAAAGGAACATTTGAGGAGTCAGAACTGTTGTTTTTTGTTTCTAACAATGATGAGTCAGATTGGATTAGAACAGAGTTATGGAATAATAAATGATCAATCTTTGCTCACTACATTTTAGACTTTCTTACCCTAAGGTGAGTGAACTTCTTTTTAAAATACAAAAATGTGAAATTGGCATGAGAAGCAGGTAATTATCGGTTATTGTATCGGCTGAATAAAAAAAAATCCATATTGTGCACCCCTACATTAAACTCATGCATCTACACTGCTGGAAACTGGCAACAAGAAGTCATTGCGGAGAGGAAGAAATGATCTGCATGGCTTCATTTCACTGAAAAACTCAAATTACTCCCTCTACTGTGTGTTAAGACTTAGAGACAATGAAACATTTAACCTGTGTAGGCCTACTTTTTTCCCCACACAGAAAACTGATCAGGAATCAGTAGGGGAATATTTCTTAATAGCTTGGTCTGATGTTGCCAGGATTGGTACAGTTTATGGTCTGTACAGAGAGCTAAACCCATCACCCTTTTGTACACCCAAGAATTAAACAAATGAATGATAGAATGTATGAATAGGTTAGCTTTACAGGTGTTGCAAGGCATATTTTGAAACTTTGGACTGAGCCAGGCTAGCTGCTTCCAGTCTTTGCACTAAGATTAGCAACACATTTCCTGAAAGCTTGGAAAGAATGCAAAGAAGCGTACATCCCAAGCCTGTAATTTCACTCTTACTTGAGTATGCATTGCACTGTTTGTTCTACTTGGCTACTTTTTAAATCATTATTCGCCACTGAGTATGCCTACAATTTATATCTAAACCTTTCATTTGCAATTTTTGTGGCCAGCTCGCATTCTGCAGCGATAGTTTTGACACATGTTCTGACCATCAGAACAGCACAGGAGTTGGGAGTAATTTAGGGACTGAAGATTTAAAGAAACATGATTTATGAAGGTTAAAAACATTTTTAGTAGCTTTTAACAGATACAATTCCTGCTTTTTCTATACATTTGTTTAGAAAACAAGTTGCCTAAAAGTAGATCTTTTCTACATGGATCTCCACTTTCCATTGAATGCCTGCTATTGATTATGCGTCAATGGTTAAAAAGTAGGTTTTAAGAAGAATACTTTTCATTTTACTAAAGTATTTTTTTTAACACCAGTAATTTAACTTCTAGTTGAGTAATACTCCAGTAATGTAACAGTATAATTAAATTCAGTAAGTGATATTGTGTTTGATAAACACAAATTTGACCCCTTCCATGCTCCTAAAATAGCAGAAAATGTAGTTTAAGACTCTGACACATCATTTAGACAACACCAGAACACTTCAACTGTCTGCAGGAAGATGATTAAACTGTTGGAGGTTAACAAACATTATTGATCAGTTTCACTGTAAATATATCGATTACAACTGCATCATATCCCTAATAGTACAGATGGATAATACTGACTGAGCCAGATCACATTAACTCTAGTCCAGTCCCATCTGTGCATGTCACACACACACACACACAAACTATCCCCCAGGGCAGTTCTTGTTGCGTTCTCAGTGATGTTTTTGACTCTGTTTGCCGGAGCTGTTTTCTCTCCCTCCCTCAGTGTGTTTAGTCTCTGGGACCAGCAGAAACATCTGCGTGTGTGTGTTCGTTCCTTTTGTGTAGCTGTATAGTTGACATGAGGTCTCAAGGTTGACACTAAAAAGCAAAAGCAAAGGCTGTGATACTTGAGAGGAAGATGAGTGAAAGTGAAGAGGAAGAGAGAAGCCAGGAAGGTGGGAGAGCAGGAAAAGGTAGATGAAAGTAAGGACCCTAGAAAAAGGCATGAGAAACCACTAGAAAAGTTATTAAAAAAAAATTTGTATTGATTAAAAAAATGATCAGAAAGTCATTTGGATGCTCTTGATAAATTGTCTTCCAAAATTCAAAACTGCATCAATTGAAGATCTTTGTTTTCTCTGCTGTTAAAATTTTTCTCTTCAACATCCACAACATCGCAGTGACGTAAACATGGAGCTGGTTCATGTCAAAGATGTGGTGTTGGGGGGGTGCTCGGACAGGGAGGGTGAGTGAGGGGGACCACAGTGGAGGGAGTCTTTCACTCTCTTTCCTCCTGCATACCATTATAATCTCTCATCTGCCTCCCTTCTTTATTCAGGGTTGAGATCAAGGAGAAGGGGATTGCATTCAGGCTTATTATATCATGCACACCCACGCAGTACAGCCAAACACTAATCACACTTGAAGTTTTGTGTTAACTTCAGTTCATTCCAGTGGAAGCACTGTGATTTGTGGATGGTCTCGCCGAGGCAAAGTAAATCTGGGCTAATTTTTTTGGCTTCAAGGCACAGTATGTTATAGCTAACAAATGAGGCTAATGAAATGGTGTACAGTTGTGAAAAAAATGCAGGGGGGGAGTAGAAAATAAAATTAAGCTCAAAGAAGCTATTATGGCTCACTACCCTTAGCTCGGCTGGCTAGCATGTTAGCGACATTTCAACAACTAGCCCTGTGACACTTCCTGGTGTCACCAGCACTGGGTTGCACCAGTTGTGTTTAAGTTGTCTCCTTAAGTAGCGTGTAAAGTCGACACTAGAGGCTTAGTAACTACTAGTTAGTTTGGAACTAAATCAGCTACTAAAATTGGTTGCACCGTGATTACTTAACTAGTTTGGACTTAAAGTCATAATTAAGCTAAGTGGCCAATTTATCGTCCATCGTCATGGTTATTGTGCGCATTAGCTCTCTGGCTTGTCATTGTAGCACATCGTAGTTAGCTAGATCAATATTGAAATGTCTTTTACCGTCAGTGAGTAGAATTCTGTGAAATTTTATGATTTACACAACCTTAGAGGAATGTGTAACTATTTAGTTGTAACTTATCTTGATAGTGCAGCTGCTTTCATTTTAGTAATGCATAAATCGCAAATTTGTTATAATTTACCATCTAACTAGGCTAAATTTGAACTTAAACTCAGCAGGTGCAACAGGCTCCAGGCCTTTATACTATTGATTGAACTCTCTACATACAATGCCTGTCAGAATAATCCTAATTTGGTAGCTCAAAAGGCATTTCTTGTGTTTGTTTTTTCTTTAATGGTACAGTCCATACAATTCACCATCAAAATTAGGCAAGCCTATGGGTCAATCAAAATGTTTATGACATTGAGATAACACGGTAATAAGATGGGTTGTTATTAATCTGTTTTTTCAGCTCACAGAGAAGCATAAGAACCCTCAGTTCAGGTAAATGGACAAAACACTTTTACACTACATGCCACATTCGCCCTTTCACACACATTCACTCAAGCCCATCGAACAGAAACTAACTCAGTGTT
>NW_023339762.1:1476085-1476344 GCF_004916995.1 Morone saxatilis | reverse complement strand
CTAACATGCTTTAAAATCAAAAAGATCTTGCGACCACTAAGGGGGGTGATCTGCTGTAGATCATACAAACACTGCAAAATACAGGATAGTATACAGGGTGGCGGTGAGTCCTGGAGAGGTCATACCATGTCTCATGTTATTTCATCTATATTTATGGCCTAGACTCCGTGTCTCAGCCGTTGGGTCCTATTGTGGAGGGCCACTTGATATGCACAGGAGTCAGAGATATTAATGTGTTTCACTTATTACGCATAAGTTA
>NW_023339762.1:1474941-1476041 GCF_004916995.1 Morone saxatilis | reverse complement strand
TTATTGGATCCATTTGGAGTTCCCTCTCTTCCATGGAAAACGAAAGGCAAAAATGTTTCCACAATTATTATAGTATTGGATCCAGACTGCTATTAGGACTGGAGGGCAAATGTTTCTCAGGAACTGGATGAGAGGCCCTGAGAGCCTCTGTTTCAGGACCTGGTGACTGAAATAGGAAAAGTGGCTGCTTATGAAAGAATGCAGGACTGAACAGAAAAAAATATCTTCTCAAGTGAGGCCTGTGTATTAGCACACTGTTATGATTATTCTGTTTATTTTATTAGTAGTATTTTTTTCTTTAAACTACTTTTATTTACTGTATTGTCTCCTTGGCAATGGTGTTGTATGCATGCCATCTGTGACATGTTGACCCTCTTGTTCATGTGTTGGGTAGGGGTTGGAGCAGGACGTTTGAGACAGTTTGGAATAGCATGCATCCTATGTCCTTGTTGTATGACTGATGTGAATATTGCAAAATAGCCCTGACTACAAGTTAGTCCAATGAGAGAGAATGTATCAGAATGATTTTGCTTTACTTGTCAGACAGGGATCAAATAGAGGTCTAATGTGTGCATTTGGGGGTCCTTCACACCAAAAAGGTTAAGAACTTGTCCAGCCAACAGTCACCAACTGACAACTACTAAAGCTTTCCTGAGGGTTGAACTTTTGAATGTATGTTCCACAAGTGACAAGATGTAATTGAACTGCATTAGACTCATCACTGTGTATTTGGTTCATTGGATATGCTTGCATACTGAATACGTTCCTGGGCAATCTAGGTGTTCCTTGACAGATAGGTATGGAGCCTGTCAGCATGTCCGACTCAGTTGGGTGGAATCATACTCACTGAACATGCAGGTTGATGTGAAACATGGGAAGCAATAACATAACAGGAAAAAAATAAGGTTTGATCGGATTGAATTTGCACCCGGGATATATAAAAGCTGTTCGTTTTTTCTGTTGAGAAATATGAGTCTGGATCGTACACACGTCATTCCCTTCAGTTCTTATCATAACGCACACATGTTCACTTTTTGGTTAGATTTTCAGAGGAACACACCACTCATTTTCACTGCATTCAAACTGTTGGCTGCTGTTGC
>NW_023339762.1:1474126-1474857 GCF_004916995.1 Morone saxatilis | reverse complement strand
ATACTAGAGCAGACTTGATCCAACACATCACAAGGTTTTTTCCTCACTACGCAGGAAACACGTGAGACGCTTCAGTGATATAGGTAAATAAAAAGAAGGATAGTTGATATGACACTTGGAAATCCCCTATCTTCTTAACTTATCAGTCAGATCTCACACAACTAACCTCAAGCACATCTTATTCAGTCATATTTGTCTATTGATTGGCGTACGGTATTTCTCCTGTTGCTTCATCCCTCACTCCAAAGTGCAGTGCTTGGGGAAGAATCATCCGTTACACTGGGACTGTGTACAAAGTGCAGCCAAAATGGCAGTGAGCTGTACAAAAACAAAGATGAGAGGCAGAACAGATGTGGTGTTCAGAGATGGTGAGATGACTCCGTATTAGTCAGACGAGGCTGATAGGATCTCCCTGTCAAAGGTGAGGAAATCTGCTGAAATGCAGCATCTCCAAAATGTTATCAGCCAGTCAGTGATGTGGTTCCGTATTGACACACTGTTGAAACATTTTGTGTTGTTCTGTTCCTCGATGGTACCGTGATATTCTCTGGTAGTTGATGCTTTGTGTGCACACAGTTCCTTGAAGACGTAATGAATAGACCCTTTTTATGGCATTTAAATGAACACAGCATACCAATTCTTTGAAAACCAATACCTTAAATGCAATTATTGAAGAATATTTACTAACCTACCTACCACCTAATCTAAAATTAGCTATAGATACCAAAACC
>NW_023339762.1:1469267-1474026 GCF_004916995.1 Morone saxatilis | reverse complement strand
CTTATGGAGATTGACTCAAGTTATGAATTGTTTGAGGAACTGCAGTTTTTGTTACTTCAGTGTTTGCGCCATTTGCTATCCATGGACGTTGCCGCTTGGTCTTCATTAGCCCGTGAGCTGGGGGGTGAGTCACAGACAGGGTAAGGATGTCAGAAAGTATAAAGAGATGGACCAACACACTTTGACAATAATATAGAAATATAGAATAACAACATCCTTATCTGCTAAACAAATCATTGATTGTATGAACATTTCAGTAGTAATTCTAACAAATCAGAAAGTTGTTAATAGCTCTTTCCTCACCTCAGAACCCTTTGACAAAAGGTATGTGTGTCTAGTCCACTGTATGTGTGAGTGTGTACAGTACTCGTCGGGTGCAGCTGTAACACGGCGGGACTGCTATCAGGTCTGAAGCAACATGGTGTTCCAACATGGAAAGCAGCAGCAGGGAGATTTATTTCAGTGGACTGGCTGGTGAATAGTCCTCCTGAGAGGCGCCGGACTATCAGATAGGAAGAGGCTGCTGATCCTCTCCTCCAGGGCTAGTTTTTCTCTCCGGGGGGCATGAAGGATACCCCGCCACAGGACCATCCATCACGGCCAGTGCTGATGCAAGGCACTGTGGGTATCTGCAGGCGCTATAGGGGGCGGTATCGCTGCTATCTCTCTACCTGGCCTCCTCATGCTCAAGAAGCAAATATCTCCTCCTCAGAGGAGGGAAACTAATTGTTACCCCTGCATGATGTCAAGTCTCTCTCTCATTCTGTTTGATTACGCTCCATCCCTCCATCACTGGACGGCTCTGTCACTGTCTAACTCTCCTTTTCTGTCTCTATGTCTCTCTCCCAGGGTTCTGCCAGTGTCCCACTCTGCTGTCTCCCCAGGACCTTTATCAGGGAGACGGCTCTGCTCATTAAGGAGTTAATTTTCTCACTCCTATCTCTGATTAGTATAGCCATCCTAAAGAACTGTGGATTCTTTAAATTTCCTCCTTGTTATCAAAAAGAGAGAGGGAGAAAAAAAAGATGGGAATGGGGGGATATTTAATCGGTTAAGTAGTCTTCCTGGGGAACTAGATTTCTCCATCTCTTTTTTTTTTTTCTCTTCCCAGCAATGTAAAGAAATCTCGCTGAAAGCTGGCCGAGCTCAGTAATTCAGTTTTTAAAGCACGAGGATGGAGGGAAAAGGGAAGGAGGCGGTGGAGGAGGGGTGTGGGTGGTTGGGTAGGGGGGGCAGTGGCGGTGGCAGGAGAGGGAGGGAAGAGAGAGGGAGAGAAGGAAAAAAAAAAAACGACTTGATGAAATTCCGCTATCAGCTCCGAACCAATATGCAAAATATCTCGCTGGAAATCAAATAGCTATTATGTTTTCATTTCCACGTCGGCGTATTTGCTTAATGAAGAGGAGACAGATCAGACCGGCAGAGAGAGTCTGCAGGAGCCGATAACCGCCAACGGCTCCCAGCTATCCGCACAGAGTGACGCTCCCAGTCACTACGCTTTTTCACTGAAAAAAAAGAAAAGAAAAAGGGATGGAGGGGAGGGAGAGAAAGAGGGAGATGGAGGGAGGGAAGGTGATGGAGTATAAGGGATAGAGAGAAAGCACGAGTGATATTGAAAGGGGACGGAGAGAAGAAAGAGGTGGTGGCGGTGACGGTTGTGGGGGGATAAGAGGGGATGAGGAACGGAGAGATAATGACAGAAAGAAAGGGAGGAAGCGAGAATATAAAGGAGAGACTGCAGGTTGGAATGAAGAGAGATGAGGGACGAGAGAGGAGATGGAGACAGAGAATTATTGAAAGCTGAGAAAACAAATGAGTATAAAGTATAAAAATGCCTTGAATACTTTTAAACTCGAGGCCTTTAAAGGTCTTGAAGACAATCAGGAAAGGATTTTCTCAAATATGTGACGCTCAAAATGTCTATCTTGATCAATACTGCAGAAACATACTGTGCTGTGTTATATGTTGACGCTGTGTTCATGCATTTCCAGGCCTTTGATGTTTGGCGTCCTGCTGCGTTCAAGTGCACCAGCTCACCCCTCTATCACTGCAGCCTAATCAGTCATTATCATTAGCCTTACAGGGTATATTTCGCTGATGCCTGCAATGGACATTTTCTACCTTTATTCCTCCTCTTTTACTTCCACCTATTCATTACTCTCGTCAGTCCGTCCATTTCTTTACACTGTTGGCTTTTTATTCCTCGCGGGCATGGCAGCAAACCTGCTGTGGCATGGAATTAAATTGTTCTTCTGTGAGGCAAAAAATGATCTGATTTGCACAGTTGCTGTTGTCATGTATCAACACTTAAAGTGAGGGTAGTAGGTTTCTTTTAGTGCTAGGCGATGAATGTATTAATTCCAATTTTAGTGGCTGGCTGAATTCTAAAATCAAGATTTAAACTGTACAGATGAAACAATATATACAGCTGATCAACAGAGTCCCAATCTGCTCAAATCACTCATCTACATAGAGTGTAGAATCATTTTCCCATAATATGCCATATGAGAAGAAGGGGCCACAGTGATAAGACAGTACAGATACGGTGTCTTCTGTAGTTTGTTTTTAAGAAAAAAATCAATTAAAATTGTAAATTAGGTGAGGTGTGAAAAAAGAGATTTTATTTTTAAGCCATATCGCCCAGCACTAGTTTATTATGGTTCAGGTGTTGTGTGAAAGCGCATTCCGTTCTTTAATAATAAGAACATTATTATTCACATATTCTTTACATATGTTCAGTGTCCATATGTGACGTCTTCAAATGGCCCAGCCCAAAGGTATTTAGCTAACCATCACAAATAATAAGAAAATCAGCATATCCTGAGAGACTGGAACCAGTTAATGTTTGCCATGCAGAAATTACCAATGCCAAGGACCCCAAATAACATTAATTTATGGCTAGGTAATTATAAATTATATTTTATAATAATACATATTATAATAGGGGAAAGTCAGGGGATTAGTAATTCAATTAGATTTATTTATTTATTTTTTAGCATTCCCCCTTACCTTCACTCAAATCTTCTGAGGCACTCCGTGGCAGCCCCCACTTTGAAAAACACTGAACTAATCGATTGATTGGCTGATTGTTTACACTCTAATATGACACCCGACCTTCAAGCACGGTTGTTAGTTAGTAAAAGTTAAAAGACATTTATACAGATGAAAGATTGTTCTCCAGCAGCTTAGTTCTTATTGGAGTTGTGTTCATACCTCTTTTAAAATAACTGGTTTGCTCGGAAACCTCCATATTTAGCAGCTAGAGTGCAGATCTTTTTCTTTAAGGCGGGAAACATTGTGCTGCACCATCATATTAGCAGCATCTTTCCACTTCTATCTTTTGCTTCTTGTTGTGCAGCTGAGAGTTTCCAGCATATATTGATATTATTTCTGTGAAGACGCCTACAGTACATCATCATCAGATCATGATGCATTAGTGGGAGAAGTAGTCATAGTAATACTGTGTTTCTTGCTTGTTTGAAATACAATGCAGTGCAAAGTGGACAAAATGCTGAATAACGTCTTTCTACCAGGGCAGTGGAATATACTTGTAAGCATCATAGCCACATGTCTCATGTTAATAAACATGACAAAACTACAAATACACTTCTTCTCCTAGTCTTGTGATAAATCTTTTTGAAGGAAATGCCACATTTAGCAGTTAATTCATTTTTATGAAGATGATTGTCTACTTTCAACCCAAGGAAAATCCTATTGCATCATACCCTCTCCCCCGAATTGAGCCCGTGCCCAACAATCGAATCGAAATCCTTCTGAATGCCGGCAACTGAATCCGAATCATTCCCATTTTTAAATGTATCCGTTTCTGAATCGTATCGTACGCCGCATGATCAGAGATAACGGCATCGAATCCGTCTTTTATTTGGAGAGATCAGCCACCCCTAGTGGACACAACATTACTGTTAAAAGCCATATAGTATACGATATATATAATATGATATATATATATTCAACTTGATTAGCAAGATCGACCAAGGAAAAATATATGCAACAGTTCTATTTTGATCTTTTGATTAATCGCAGGGTCCCCCCGACATGCCCATGGAAAAACTAGGTGTTGTTTTGGAGACACCTGGAATTGATTCAAATAAGTCAAAATATCCTGGAAATAAATCTATGTTGTCCTGGAAAATTTATAATTGTATGTTTAGTCTGAGCTGTGGCCAAATTTTAATGTTAGTAACTAAAGTCAATTCAGAAAGCAGATATCAGGTATATATTAGGGCTAGGGTTAGGATTAGTGTTAAGGCCAAGCACACTACAAAGGTGAATTAACAGGGAGTGTCCATTAAACAACTATCACTGTTTGTGAGCAAATGTTATCCATTATTGTCAAGAAAAACTCCTGGAGAAAGGTCCTGGAAAATGATTTCTTCGAAGAGTGGAATTCTGATCATTCAATGTAAATTGATTTAAAAAAAAAAAAAAAAAAAGACAAACATGATGAACTGATGGGCATTTTACAGGCAAATGATTAAAAACTGACATAATGAAAATAGTTAGTTACAGCCTGTGCTTTTGTTATATTAAAAATGGTAAATAAACCCATTAAAGATTAAAAAAGAAAAAGAAAAATTAAGCTTAGATACCATAATAAGTTCCAACAGTTGCTCCATGTTGTTGGAGATTTTCCACTTCCACTGGGGCACAGTGGAGGCAAACTGTATGTTCGTTAGTCATGTGATTTGGTGAGTAAAAGTGTATCCTATATCCACCAAAGCTGTGTTTCGAAACTCCT
>NW_023339762.1:1468194-1469156 GCF_004916995.1 Morone saxatilis | reverse complement strand
GTTGGGCCTACGACGTGTCATCTATTGCACCCCACTGCAATCTGGGAACTTTACCGTCATCACATTAGATGTGAAGATGTGCTGGGCGGTCGATAAGTCTTGGGGATTTCAGATCTGTCGAAAAAATCAATTGCTTTGCCTGAGTTTGTCATCCCCAGAGTAATCAATAGGCAGTCGTTAGCTGCTCAGATCCTAAAGGCTGAGGAGAAAAAGCTGATTTTTATTGAAGCTGAATATAACGGATCGATATCGTGGACTGTGTGGACGGTTCCTCTTGTGCGACGGTTGATGGTAGCGAGCGTTGGGCCATGAAGCTGTGATAAGAGCAGCGTTGAGGGAAATGTTTAAAGTGCAAAGTTGATTAAAAGTATTTCCTCAGCGGTGGGTAATTCTCTCCACTCTGATCAATAAGTGGCCCCTCTCCAGCGCCTGACTCTGTGTCAGGTACCTTAGTTTCTCTTGAGAGCTCACACATCCTTCCTCTCCTTCCCATTCTCTCCTCCTTTCTTTCTCTAAATATCCTCTTTTAATGTTTCTCTTCACAAGTCTGTGATTTTCTGATACAAGTCTGCCTCCCGCCCCTCTCCCTCTTCCTCTCTTGCTTTCAGGTCTGATGTATTTTTTTGTGCGGTGGGTTATTAGCGTGAGAGCGGCGAGGCTTGCGTCTGTTTAATCAGGCTTGTTGAGCATGCAGGTTTGATGTGTGTTGTCTCTGTGTTTAATCAGCGAGCTGCTTGCTGCAGGTTTGATGTGGACGGAGAGTTAATAAAGCAGTATCTTTGGCGCCTTCATCAGCTGCAGCACTTTGTTCTGCCTCTCTTCGCGCCTCCAAGACAGACAGCTGCAGTCTCTACACTGGAGCTCAAGTACTCCTGTACTGCCACATCTGTCTCCATCTCATCTCGGTGGTGGACTGGATCTTTCCTCAGTCAACACCGACTCTGAGAGAAAAAAAAAAAAAA
>NW_023339762.1:1467652-1468166 GCF_004916995.1 Morone saxatilis | reverse complement strand
AATACTTTCTGCTTTCTTTAGTCCGGTCCTGACAGTTAACTGAATATATTTGAAATGTAAGGACCCCACCTTGGGCTTTGGGGAACACCATTCACCATTTTCTACATACCAATAGTTAGGTCGATAGATTTTTTTTTCGGATTGACTAACCCATTAATAGACTATTTGTAAAATTAATCACTTCCATTATAAATCAAGTTTCCATTATATGCATCAAGTAAAGACACCCAAAATTAGCTGCTTAATGCTCCTCAAATTTGCATTGTAATGTTAATACTTTTTGAGTAGAGGACGAAATGTGTCAGTAGCAGCCTTTAGAATTGGAAAAAAACATTGGTGTGATCAGATTTGATTGCCTATTATATCAGATAGTCCCTAACCTAAATCAGGAATTCATGACACTTAGTTAAAAAAGTGGGTTTTTATCGTTGTTCAAAATAGAATTTTATTGACTCCAGCCATGAGATTGCAAATAATTAAAACCTCTTGACTCAATGGAGTATTTAGGAGAAAC
>NW_023339762.1:1462620-1467552 GCF_004916995.1 Morone saxatilis | reverse complement strand
CGGTTCAACATGGTGGAAGAGGACACGTTCCCTCTGTAGATAAAAATGATTCATTCTAAGGTAACAAAAACACAACAATTCTTACTGTCAGGTTTTATACACTAATGAAAACCTAGTTATGCATATTATATTCAATTTCAAGTATGTCTTACACACTGGACCTTTTTAAGCTCATTTTGAGAAGGGCTCTTTGTTCTGAAAAGCAGTCCATACAGAGAAATCAGAATCTGTTGGTTCACACTGCCTGTGTGCTCTGTCTATAAGCTAGTCCGTAAAGGTTTAAACGTTGTAGAGAACATTCATCAAAGACGTTTTCCGTTCAGGAACTGGTGTAAGTATTTCCAGAATTTTATCTTTCAGCATTTCAAGTTTTATTCGCCCGAGAACCTTAAGTTTGGAAATATGAATAAATGTAAGCTTTGGGCTTTTTTTCATGAACAAAGATCCTCCTTCTTTGGTTCACAACCTAGAAAGTTCAGTGGTGCTGTCGGATAAGTCTCAACTTAATTGATGTCCCTCCTGCACAGAGATACACATGTAGGCTATGTCTTCTTATTATTTTTCCTGATCTCTTCAATGAGTTAAGTCCAATTTTTTCTGTGGATATCACGCTGTAACAATTAATAAGGCTTTAACTTTTAAACTGGCAAATGAAGTAAAATGTGCCGCACTTATCACACGGGCCCTGCTATCCTTTCTGCCAACTATCCGAGACAGAAAGAGAAGGGAAACGACAGAATATTTCTCCTTGGATAAAAGAGGGGAGAAAGTGGAGCTGAAACTTTTTCTGCACCATTTGATGTCTGAAAGCGGTGATGCAGCGATTGATTCATTAAACCAGAGCCTTAATGAGGAAAGAAATCATAATTCAAACTTACATTTTAAACAGGAAATATAATTGGAATTTTATACAGAGAAGTCCCTTTGTACAATTATGATTAAAGGAAAATTAATTGTATGAAAATGTCCTTATAGATACTGAAAATTAGATCTAGCAAAGCTCAGGCGACATAGACCTAATTCTAAAAATATTGTGTACAGGATCGATCTATTTTTTTTTTCGTTCTCCTCTACTCTTCTTGTTAAGGTCCAAATCTAGCTGTGTTAATTTTATCTGAAATTAGAGTGAACCATGCAGGCGTGGAAGTTGAAATTAGCCTAAAGATGTTTCATTTACAAAGACAGAAACACTTTGTCAGCCGGCGATTGTTTCCCCAGCATTATCTCTGCCTGCTTTTAATTGCTTTGGAAGTGAAATTAACAGAATTAGAAAAATTGCCTCTCCCTTTTTCTACAAGCTTCTTTATTCATGGGTATTGTTGTGTGCTTTGTATAGATTATAGACTCCTTTTGTTCCAGTATTGTAAATATATACGCCCCCAGTCACGGCTTTAGCTCCGAAACAATCCCTCAGTTCATTCGACACAACCTAATGAAAATTAATTTTCAACCTGTCTGGATTGGGGGGAGAAAGGGGGGGAAAAAGCCTGGTTTTCTCTCCGTATTAGTTTCACTCTGACTTAGTTATTCAAAAACAATGTGCCCACCCTCCTTGACTTTCCAGTACACCATTATTATGTGTGTGAGTTGTTTTCTCCCTCGGCAGTCTCGGCATATTAACCATTTCTGCTTCACTCCCTAATCCTCTTAAAAGAAATGGTACCCTGAATTAATAATTCTATCATGGCGTCCTCTCGGGATCTGAGAGTGAAGCATGTCAACCGATGCAGACGAGCATAACAGAAGCTGCCTTCAGCCTTGAAACACTACTAACAGAATCAGAATCAGAAATTTAAATCTGACAGTGCGTTTCCAGGTTTGGAGCTCTTACTGTAGCAATAAAGCAGCCTGGTGCACTCGTCTTATAGAAGGAGCATTATTAATGAAGCAATTTAAAAAAGTCACATTAAATCCATATTAACTGACTCCTTTTTTTTTTGGATGTAATCTTCAAACAGGCTAAAATAGATCAAAAGTAGTGTATAATTACTATGGTCAGCAGGGATTATGAAACTGTAATTGATACAGATCAGCCCTACACTAATCACTCTTTTAGCTACAATTTTAGGTATACTGTAATTTGGCTTTAAGGTCCCCCTTGGCTTCTTGCTATTAATCTTCTGGATTAGACCGTTCAGCGTGTCCAATTCTTGAAACCGTTTTTGAATGAGTCCAGTTAGAAGGGGAAAAAAATGGATCAGTGTGTTTAGGGTATTTTTCCACCCTTCTACAGAGCAAACAATCATAAGTAGCTTGTTTAACAAACCGTACTTTCTTGTATTTTTCACCTCTCCTGCACCGGTCTGTTTAGACTCAAGGCCCATGGGAAGACAATTAAACTTCTCCTTTTGCAGACCTAATGTGTGATACTGTTCTGTAATTGTATCAGAGAGATCTCTAGAGTTTTACACTTTATGGCTGTTTTTGGTGGTGCTCTTATTATTCATATGCATTGAGTATTGATCTAATTCATATATTGGCTCTGATGTGCTGTTCTCTACGAAAATAACCTCTGTTTTCCTAATATAACAGCTTGAAATGTGTCCTTATCTGTCCAGATGGCAATACCTGTGTATTTTATTCTTCTTTTTCCAAATTCCATCAGGCCCAGATCTGTTATCTCTGCACAATATGGTAAAAACATTAGATTGCGATTGTTTTGACAGATAATGCCATATCATTCATGATTAGTGGGAATAATCATTTTTGTATCACAAATTTAATTTCTGCTGCAAATTTGTTGGGATCTGCACCAAACAAACATGTTTTCTTAATTATGGAGAACAAGATTTATAGGACAATGTATCTGCACTACAGTGCTTCATTATAATGCTGTTTGTCACACATTTATCAAAATTTGCAGCTTCTGCGACTTGCATATTGCACTTGCCAATATTGCGATTTCGATAAATTGCGATTAATTGTACAGCCTTGTAAGGCAGAGACTCTGCCTAACCCCCCACTTGGGGTCGCCAAAGTTTCATTGGGGGTCGCAAGGCCTTCTGGAGTTCAAGGCGTGCTAAAAAACTTAAAAAAATATACACAGTATATTTAAACATTTGGTTCACTTCTGTGAAAAGTACATTGTCTAAAGTACATTGTGTTAAACATTATTTAAAAAAATACATAATACAGAGAATTGTATAAAAAGTTCCCTAAACAGGAAAAAATCTGCTCAAAATTCATCCAAATTCCTCCTTTTACACAAACTTCTTGCAGTAGTTTAGGAAAATTCATTTTTAATACAATATGAAATATACATAAAATATGTCACTGAGTCAGGGGCTGTCAGTTTAATAAAGAAAGGGGTCCCTTATGGAAAAAGTGATTCCTAATCTTTTTCTTTAAGGAACCCCTTTTCTATCATTGAGTAAACTGACAGCCCCTGACTCAGTGACATTTATATGTTTCATATTTTATTGATATTTCATATTCTTCACGCTTCTGTTTTGACAAATTCAGTGTTTTTTGTCTCATTGTGCTGTCTGGCTGGTTATCAGAGAGTGAAGACTGTGATATATTCACAGTCTTCACTCTCTGATTGCTAGTGTTCAGGTCGATTAAGAAGGCCTTGTGACGCCCCACAAAGATTTAGCAACTAGTGGTTCAGAACCACTGCTCTTGCCCAACACTGAGCAGAATGCGGTGGATATGACCAATAATAGTAGTTAATTTTCCCTCTCCTTCCTCCCGCAGGTTCCCCCGGGGATCTCGACGGTGGTGAGGAAAACACAGCGGACAACCTCAGCCTGTCGGGAGAAGAGGGAGGAGCCTCGGACCCAGATGATTCAGCAGAGGGCGACAGCTCCAGCCCCCCACCTTACACACCACTTTACAACGAAGGTGAGGAGAGGAAGAAAGCTGGATATAAGAGTAAAAAAGATATTGACACGAGAATCAATGAAAAAATCTGAATGAGGAAATGAGCAACAGTTGTAGGCCTCCTGTCTGTTCCTTGTCTGTCGTAGTGCTTTCATGAAGACTTTGAAGCTCTAAAATGGGTCCAACAAAAAATATACCTACTGATGAAATGTGGTTGCTGGCTGCTTACACTTATAACACGTATAAAGTGCTATCTGCCAATTATTTTCTTGAATAATCAGTAAATCATTTTATCAATAAAATATGATAAATTGCTTGTTTTGTGTGAGCTATAGTCCAAAACCCAAAGATAATGAGTTTGAACAACTTTTTGTTATACTTAGTACATGAGACTGATAATCTTGGTTGGTAAAATTGATTTTCTTTAAAAACTGATAAAATTGCTGGTTTTCATTCAGGCCCGGTGTGATCTTGCAAATACCATTAGGGCACTAGGAGAGCCAGAGAAGGCTGATTGGTTTCACAGATTATCTGTCTCATTTCTACTGTCAGGATATGAGTTGAAGATTTTCAGTGAATATGACAAAAGGTTATTCTTGTAAAAAATACCGACTGCAGCTTGAAGAATTAAAAGTTAATTGCTTTTTTAAATGGTGTACTTGCATTATCATACTTATTATTATGTCAGTGGCATAAAATGGTCTTCTCTTTTTAAATGAACAATAATATAATCTTATCTTTCTATTTTTTAATTATTATTATTTATATATATAATACTATATATAACGAAAGTACGTTGACAGCGCCCTACATATACTTGGTCACAGACCTTTACTTTTTTACCGTTTTCACTAACACTATTTCTACCAAGGAAATAGTACCGTGGAAGTATTGTGTGTGGTAAACTGTCCAAATTGACCAAATAACCTCTATTCTGCTGCCTCCACAACTCACACTATATGGATTCACGAGAAATATCCCGATCACACTGGACTTGTAATAATTGCCATGCCACTGAATAACATGCAACACTGTTCAAGTAGAATAATCCAGATGTCTTGTTTACCAGCAGTTATTAGCAGTTATTAACCCCATCTCTCTCCTCATCAG
>NW_023339762.1:1459087-1462520 GCF_004916995.1 Morone saxatilis | reverse complement strand
CTGTATGTGACACATTTATTTTGAAATTTCTGCAGAAATTGATTCGTTTTTTTTTTTAATTTTATTGACGGTTCAAAGTTTCCCCTCAAGTATGTAAATGGTAAAGGACCTGTACTTGTATGCGCCTTTCCTAGTCTTCCGACCACTCAAAGCGCTTTTACACTAACGTGCCACATTCACACATTCACAACATTCACTTCAGAGCGATGACTAAAGTCTCATCTAATAGAAATAACTCATCCATCTGCACAGCAATTTTGGGGTTCAGTACTGCTCAAAGGCACCTTCCGACTAGTGGACGACCCACTCTTCTCTGAGCCAACAGCCCGTGGTGGAAGCACAACTCCGAATCCAAATGAATGAAAAACACAGCTGCTGACAGACATCATCCACCTATCAGGAGGGAAGGAGAAGCGGTGGTGGGGGCAGAGGGGAAAAATTCTCCTCGTGTAAAGGAGGGGAGGTAATAGGTGAGATGAGGAGGAGTATAGGAGAAGGAGGAGGAGGAAATGGAGGACAGAAGTTCAGTTGGACAGACAGAGAGCTGGAGAGCCTAATATAAGAGAGGGGAAGGGAGATAGAGGTTACAGTGTGATGTGTGTGGTGCGCGGTGTGTGGTGTGTTGGGGGGGGTAATAAAAAGAAAATGGGTTAGAGTTTAAAGTGATTTGGGTATTTGGGATGCAGGGAGCATATCTATCAGGGATCTTTCCTGGTATCAAACTGGAGCGATCAGTGATAGAAAGTCAACCTGGAATACGGCTGTAGCTGTAGTGGGAGTTCACTGAGCTGCAAATAGGCCTGTCTGCCCCTAAACTCTCTCTCCTATATCTCCATCTCTGCACCCTCAACCCCCGCCTTCTCCAGACACCTCTTGTTGCCTTTATAATGACTCGAAAAGCCAGTAATACACGTTTTCTTTAATACTCAGGCGACTGATGCCATTCTGCAGTGATCTTTGTGGCCGTGCTCGTTACATCGTCGGTACAGGCCACAGGATCTGCAACTTCTACATCACACCTTCCACATCGTCGATACTGTCTTCCCAATATATGACCACTACAGGAATCTCTCCCAATCCCCCCCTTTTTCCTCTCTGTACTATCATCTTCCTCCGCCGCGTCGGGCTCTCCAAAAAGCGCTCCACAAAGAAAAGAGAAATTGAAAAGAAAGGACAGTGGTTTCTTCTTTCTGCTGCGCCAAACCTTTCTAGATAGAGAGGGGGGTGGAGAGAAAAGATGAAAGAAAAAAAACATAATTGTATCTGTGTATTATCAATGAAAAGAGACACTTTTAATCCAGTAAAAACAATACCCCAGAGAGTAATAGCAGTAGTTATCTTTGTCTGGTCTGTTCCACATTTTACTCATAAACTGAACCTGAATCACTTCCTACTCAGTGGCCTATGGAACCAGTCTGTAGGAGGACAATGTCTCATTCACTGGTGGTTTTGGGACTAAGGGCTCTGACTTAAATCCACCTCTAATGATTTTTGAACCTACAAAGCAACCTAGACTGGGATTTTAACTTGGCTTTAATAAACCCTGCAGCAGGATTAACTCTGCTTTTGTGTTGCTTACAGTGTGAAAGCCTGAAGATTTAGGGGTCAAATAAATAGTGTTAAATAGGGCTGTAAGAAAGTATCGACACTTGAGTATTGCAATATTTTGTTTTGTGATTTTTGTGTATGCATATGGTTGTGTGTTTATACTATGACTGGTTTCTTCTTCTTATATAGGGGCAGTCAACCAGCTGCCTCTCACCCCCTTTTTAACCAGCTAAAATGCAGTTCAAAATGTCAAAAATGTGTTAAATAATTTTGATAATTTGTTCACTTGTAGGTTGACCACTTACTTACTGCTGTAATGCTTATTTGCAAGTATTGGTTACAGCTCCGACTACTACTACAAATGGTACATTCATCGGGACCGGGACCGGGCATTGTGAGTACGTACTCTTTAGCCTTAAGGCCTGAAGAAGTCAAAGTATGTAGTATAGCGGTATTGTATAAAAAGTCCTTATCAACAGGAAGATGTGGTTGAGTGGGTTAATACTTGCACCCAGCAGACTGTAGTTTGATTCCACTATGAGGCATGTTTTTATTTTTATGCTGGCTTTCATCTGAGAAATTTTGATTTGGTATTAGGCTCCAAAGTGACTATTATTTGCACATTGTAGAGGAAGAAAACTTTCACTCTTTCAAATGCTGGTAACACATTGTCTAAATGTCTAAATTAACGTCTCGAAATAGTCAGTGACAAAAGTGCCACCTTTGAACCAGTTTGGCCCATCTTTTCAACAGTGACCATATGTCAGATTTTGTTGTCCAAAAGCAACAAAATCTTCCTACCAGTACCTCTTAAAGCTCACTAATAAACATTATATTTAGTTTTTCTTAATCTGTACAAAAACAAAAGTGTAAAAACTACACTTTTTGAGCCAAATGATTTCTTAAGCAGGCACAGTAACTTTCTGAAATCTCTGCTGGTTGCTTGGCAACCTCATAGTGATGACTCCAGGAAGGCAGTGAGCCCGCACACCAGCTCTACAAATTAGGGCCTGATCGATATGGGATTTTTGAGATCGATACTGATTCACAGATTACAGATATGGCGACTGATGTAATGAATTTTTGAGCTGGAATGACAATAGACCTTTTCTATGTGGATTGTGCGCCCATATGATAATTAGGGCAGCACAATCAATTGATTATGTATGTATTACAATGTATTACTTTAAAAAGGCTTTAGACTGTACTAGTATTTCAATTAAGAAATCGTTGATTTAAATGATACCAACCACGTTTTCCGGCCTCAGATCAATTCATTATGATACAGCGGTACATTTAGAAGTCTGGTCAGCTGGCTTGTCATCCAGATGCTGAGCTGGTCAGTCATCACTCCAGTGAGCCAGTCAGATGTTGTGTTCTCCAGCAGGGAGCAGCGGGATGGAACAACATGCTGTTTGTCCGGGCCACACTAGCTGACCTTGATAGATTAGACCCAGAGAGGCTTTTCTGTCTGACACAGAGCAATGATAAGTCTGTCTGTGAAATAGTTTTTCCTCTTCTCAGAAATATGGCTGCAGTGTAGGCTCTGTATGTGTGTGTCAGTGTGCTTCTACCGACCAATCTTCCTGTCTGTGTGTGCTAATAAGCAACTCCCCTCCCACTTCGCTAGATCACCTATCTAAACATATTTTCTTTTCCAGCCCGCTGTCTGCTTTGTTATATGTGACCAGTCCTATCTCCTCAACATTGGCACACTCCTGCTGCTGCATTTTACACATTAACCAGAATGAGGATGCAGAAAATCAGCATTAAGGTTAATTTGATACCAAAACCTGACTTAAGTTTTAAGGGCAGTGCTGCTCTTTTTGTCCTGTAAGCTCACAAAGGACGGGGAGTGGAAGGCTTAGAAAGAAAGAAAGAAAGA
>NW_023339762.1:1458027-1459066 GCF_004916995.1 Morone saxatilis | reverse complement strand
AAAGAGAGAAAGAGAGAAAGAGAACGAACGAACGAAACTGTGATAAAAAGCCCAGATTAGAGAATGACTGTGTTGTGTAGGAGTTGCTATCAATGTTATCTATCTGCCTTTTTTTTGTGCTCTGCGAGCCCTTCTGTTGTTTTTTAGCCCTTATCTTGCTGCACCAAAATGCCAGGAACAAAAAGGGGAGAAAGAAAGAAATTACCGTGCGGATTATTCATGGGGGTTGGCTGATAAAATGTTGATGCCGAAATTAAGACCGATACAGGCACAGTTTTTTTGCTCTGCAAGTGTTTTTCATAATGATATTTGTGCTATTTTTGTAATGTGTGTGTGTGTGTGTGTGTGTGTGTAAAGGTTTTTGCATTGTGTGCAAGCTGCGCGTTGATAATTTCTCGCCGTTGCTTGCTATTAGCAGATTAGACCTCATTTAACTCTTTATGCCCTCTCTGACACCAATTCATTACATGCACACCCTCTCCACAAACACAAACACACACACATACACACACACACATTCTGGTGGGCCCAGATAAGCTCAGTCCTCAATCTGTCGCTAATAGAGAGGCACAAACCGGCAGCGGACAGGTTTGAGTTTCCACAATGACGGGACGAAACGTCTCACATCGACAGCAGCGGCAGGAGCGGGGCGCTTTGATTGGCCGCTTTGTGGCACGGAGCCGTCCAGTGGCGTCCCAACAGAAGACATTAAGACAGGCAGGTCAGCAGCTTGACCCCACTTTACATCTGAATCCCTAATTGCCCCTGTGTTTAATACAATAGCTTTGAATTCCCGGCTGACTGACTCTGTGTGTGTGTGTGTGTGTACTCATCCTCTCATGGGTACAGTGTTTAGTATAATTTAGCATAGTAATCCCTATTGCTTCCTAAATGGCTTTTATTTATTCAAAGCTGTCCTACATCAACTTTAATGTTAGAAAGCCCCCTTACTTATTGGACTAAATGATGGTGTGACAATGACTGCACTGGTCACATTTGTACTCAATGAGGTGCTGACAAGTAAATGTAAAAAAAAAGT
>NW_023339762.1:1449624-1458002 GCF_004916995.1 Morone saxatilis | reverse complement strand
AAAAAAAAAAAAAAAAGGGGGTGGGTGAGGTGTTATATGCCTGGAAACTGTTTTCCTGGCAGTAAACAAGCGTTAATTTTCCAAAATGTTGAACCTAGTTCCTATGGGGGTGCCAAATTAAGCTTTACGAAGCTGTGTGAGGATATGGCCCGCTCGGTGGTGGGGAGAAAGCTGGACAGTGTGGAGGCTGTGACTTGAGAAGAAGGATGGAGAGGACAGCTGAAAGAACCACATATATTGGACCAACCCCGCGCAACCAGTGTCATCCACCTCTACCCACCTGGAGCTGAGGCAAGCTCAGGAGCCAACTTCAGCGACAGACTTGGTCAATGCTCAAGACGCCAGCCCAGAGCCTCCCCCAAGAGTCTGTGTTGGAGGCTCATTATTGTACTCCATCCCTGGCCAATCTAGACGCCCCACTACAACTCCCCTACAGACAGATAAAGACTGCATGGTTTTAGTAACCCTACCCTTATGACACTCTAGACGCACAACTCCAATTTTGACTATTTCTATTGTAGATTTCCACCCTGTAGTAGTTTTAGTTTAGTTTGAGGTGTTTATTGAGAGTTTTAAGTTTTAGTCCAAGCTTAATTTTCTGCTCCCATATTTGGACTCCATGTCCTACTTTGAACACAATAGTTTTTATTATTGATTTTAACCTATATTATTTATAGTTTTTATATTCTTCTAATATAATATAATAATATTAACAATATTTTACTGTATATTCTTTGTCTTTTCTGTTTTGCAAAACACATAAAACAGTGTACTGATAATATACACAATCTCGCTAAGAAATGTAATCAAAACGCATTTTTATGCAGAACTAACTCAATATTGATTGTTTCAACTAAAAATTAGAGAAATGTCCCCATGTTTTTGTTCTCACGGCGGAATCTTGTAAGTCATGTGACTTGGACTGCGAAAAATATAAAAAGAATAGCGCAAAAAAATGTAACAGTCATATAATTTTTTAAGGGCCATTATTGGTAACCCCTCTACGTTTTTGCACTTATGGGACCAACGTAGCCAGGGAATATAACGTTTTTTATATGAAACTGGTTTGCTTTCACCACCTCACAATAGCTCTTTATCTGTCTTTATTTTTTCTTTCACTCAAATGCTTGCTTTGACAAAGTGGAACCTTTCCCCTTGTGGGATTTAATAAAGTAAATTAACTAACTAACAATCAATCCATGTTCCCATATTCGTTTATATTGACCTGTCTATCTTGCTGTGGTCTACTAATACTTGCAGTTGCTTAGAAGTGGTAAAACCGAATGAGTTCTGTGCATGTGTCTGTATTTTTACCTCCATTCCTCTTCACTTGTTCTGCTGGTTTCAGACTCATCCAAAGGCATCGAATTAACTACAGTGTTCAGACCACAGATGGTGTAGAGGTTAAATAGGCCACAATCTTTGGTGTTCAACGTGAACTTGTTTGAGGTTAACTAACTAGACCACAAACCACCGAAAACCACAATCCTTTTGTTTTATCCAGTGGCCCTTTTAATAGTAGCTGGGTCTATATGAGTCCTCAGGTTGCCTTACAGTTGTTATACTACTATCATAATAATGATCCCAATTTTATTTGGGTTTTGTTGAAAACCCTATGGCAAAATTATTTTACATCATGATAATGTAATCATTTATACAAATATCGATAAACAGGGTTACTTTGCAAACATTCAGTAGATTAGAGTTAAGTGTGCGTGTTATAAGTATGATGTATGAGAACAATGGTCTGTTGATATGTGGTCCTGTAAATAGAATACATAAGAATAGCTACGTGAAGACCTTTAGTGTGTGGTATAACACTTAAACAAAGAAAAACATCCCTTTGTCAGCAGTTATCTCAGGAATCGCATTACGATTAGCCTAGAGACCAGTAGGTTTTGCCTGCCTTGTCATGAGGAACATAGAATGTACTTTTTAGTAAAAAATGTTCACAATCTTATGAATAATTTCTTTTGCCTGGATGATATGAAAAACCCTGCTGGTCAACGAAGGAGCCTTTCTTAAGCATTTGTATCGAGACAGTTATGCTCGCAATATCATTCTCCAAGAAAACATTGCACGCGTCTCGCGGCCCATTTATGGACACTTCCTTCGATTTGCTGCTGGAACAAACCGCTCCGCGCTCACTAGCGTTACTATACAGCCTTATCCCCAGAATAGACTACTGCAACAGATCATCGACCTCTATCGCACACCAATCCAAAACATAGATAACAGTCTAGCAGTAAAGCATCCAAAACCACTTGTTGCACGTATGCTTACCCCCCACCCACACCACCCGTGTACACATCACTCCGCCTCCAAGAACGTCCAGCCTGGGCTCCCAGCGTCCACATAGTGCATTCCAGTGCAAAATCCATCCACCATCCCCGCTTAAGACAACAGGCTTCGCCATAACATGTTGTTACCGGCCTCCTTACTTACCCTACCTGACCTGCTCACATCGGCGAACACAATCCATCCCGCAGGGTCGCGCTCATCTGAGGGCAACCTTCTGACTCCAACCCCACGGACCCCGCAAGCACGACCATGGGGAGCGGACCAGAGGACGTTTCTCTGTAGCTGCCCCCACTCCCTTCTTGATAAACTTCTTTCTCTCCCCTAGAGGATGCTATTCATGTCACGTAGAACTCGTCTTAGCGAGAGGGTTGGCAAACTGACCTCAACATTTCGATGTGCTTGACACAAATTTAAAATCTATGCTTAGTCTAATGTTAAATGAAAGGGTAAATGGACCTTCGTAATTGTATAGCGGCCTTCTAGTCTTCCGACATACAATCCGATAGTAACTTTTTACACCAATACATGGCATACATATCATACCCCTTAACACACACAGATTAAAGTTCAACTTCAAAATTCAATAACAGCGAATGGCTCCATCCTCCGAAAAGAAAACTAAACAACTCACAACGCATATGCTTATGCATCAGGAGGCAATTTGGGGTTAGTATATCTTGCTCCTCAAACACTGTGATGAACTGCTTTCAGTCGAACACGATTCTCAGGAGAAGATGGGAACAGAGGTAACACTCTAGACACAACAATAGCCGATTTATTCGATGCAAGAAAAAAAATAGACCAATCATATTAGGGCCACAAATCTATTTAAAGGTTCGAGGGCCCAGAAATGTATAGTCAATTAATGATGCTGCATTCCAAATTAAGGGGTTTGCTTTGAGAGCATGTATGCATGCTGGTTCACTGACATAGGGTTAGTGGCAACAGAAGATGGAAGAGAGGCCATTTAATTAAAGAGTGTAATATTAAATTAGAACTGGATGTTTGATGTAAATAGCCATTGTTGCTTTGACCTTATGTTAAGATACCTAAGATACTTCCAGGCCATGTTCCAAAATAGTATCAAAATACATTCCATTTAGAGTCAAGCAGAAATTTAAGTTTCCTTTGATTAATTTAACATCCAGCCATTAACAACTAAGGGGCAATCATACAGAAGACGCCAACTGCTAGAAAGACGTTTGGCCTGCAAAACCATTGTTTTCCTATGGTACGGTGGGGCCTGGCCTGTGCTCCTTTCCTGGTGGTTTTTAGACACGCTAAAATTTAAATATCTTTAGACTAGGTGTGGATCATGTAGGCTCGTCCAATGTCACCTTAGACCAGACAGGCCATCAAATTAAAAGGGGCAAAAAAAGAAAGGTGAGTTACTACATGCAGTAATGGTTGCCAGCTAGTCACCTGATTGGAATGTGATGGAGAGCTATGCGCCAGGCGGAGCAGTGTGTTGTACTCCGTGGCATGCCTAGCAGCCTGTGCATCTCTGTGTTGATCCAGTCTAATGCAGTTTTGACTGTAACGGTTCGCAACCATTTCTTAGTCAGAGGTGTGTGTTTTGTAATGTGTGTGTGTGTGTGATGTGTGTGTTGTGTCTGTTGGATCGCTCCAAGCCCTGGATGATGGCCAAGAGGATTACAAGACCGAAGAGAAGAAGGTGTGTCAAAAGATTATGCGATAGATTCATACTCATACCTGCTGGGTCCTCAATCCTGATCACCAATCCTCCGGGCTCTTCACACCCTACATACATGTGAACGCATGTAGCCATGGAAGATGGGGTGAAAACACACAGGGAGAGGGGTAAGAGAGAAGACCAGAGATGGAATTCAACTTTCAAAGATTTTAAAATGGGGACGCAAGTTGTAAATTACTGGCAACTTAACATTACTGATTTACAGGCAGTAAGCATGAAATATTAAGAAATTTGTATTGTTTAGTTTTTGGGCACCAAACCAGTTAAGTTAAAATTGCCGGTCTGGGGGGTGGGGTGGCACCATAAGAATGTTTAGAAGAACTAGTTGTATTAATGCAAGAGGTCAGTAAATAAGAGAGAAAGGAAACTGAGACACAGATGATGAGAAAATTAAGGTCAATCAAGAGGAAAAGTAGTGATACAGAAATGGTAAGGATCAGTTCAGTTATCTCCGTCTAGACCTGCTCTATTTGAAAAGGTGTCCTGAGATAACTTCTGTTATGAATTGGCGCTATACAAATAAAATTGAATTGAATTGAATTGAGGTTTCCCAGATGACAATGACATCACACTTTCTCCTCTATCATCCCAGTCTAATCACTACTTAATGTTCTCCTTCTTCAAGAAAGCGCCTGCGTTTTTATTAGCAAATTCTAATTTTGAAACTTGTGGATTTTTCAGTTATTTTGGATATAAATTCACCGTTTAGGGATGGCCACTGACAATGGATTTGAATGGATGGAAGGAGAGAATCTGAGCGGACCGCCAGCCAGCCAGCCAGCCAGCGAACGACAAGGGATTACTGTGACACTCATTTGCATATCAAGAATTTTAAGCAGCGAGGGAGAAAATATCGAACCCTCCAGCATGCAAGGTCATTCAAAAGATAGTTTTTTTTCTCTCTTCTCTTCATAATTTATTTTGCATATCATGCAGTATGGACACAGTGTAGATTAAAAAGGCGGCTTTAGCATATCATGCCATCCCTGATAGGGACCAGCTCCCACCTAGACTTCTCCTAGACACCAAGCCACCACCGCACCCTCATCAAACTGACACACACACACACATCATCTTGATTATTTTAAGACACGTTGGAGAAAAGAAACTGAAAATTGTTGAAGCCTCTAATCCATTCCAAGTTTATCATCTCTTTAATTTTTTTCCCCTATCAATAGAAGCCACAAAGACGATGTTTTGTTAGCCACTGTTGGCAGAAAATGGTAACACAAAAAGAATTGACTATCATCTATGACTAAGGAATTTACTCAGATTGACACACACACACAGCTCATTACACACTGAGCAGACAGTGTCAAACATGTTGATTGAAAAACGTTGTGTCCGGTAATGAACTGTATTATCTTTCAGCAAGAAGGAAAAGACTTGCAGAGAGGATGAATTAACATGTTCTGTTGTTGTTTGCTCTGTTTTATGTTAATATCAGTCCGTCTGAACAATAATAATGACTGCGACAAAGAATTATTTGAACAAATTATTTGAATAAATTAAGAGATTATTATCAGAAGGTTAGAACACAAACTGTGCACGGAGAGGGAAATTACAATTTCCATATCTAGGAATTATTGTATTTCAAACTAGAATAAATCATGTTTTTTCTAACTTCTGAAATGTAATTAGTAGATTAATATTCAATGAATTTAGACTTTGTATATACATGAGACTGCAAGTAAAAGATTTGTGCACACTGTAGGCTACATAGAACTTAATACTGCATATATACTAATGGACAGAGGTAAAGAAGTATGCTGATTGTCAATGAAGAGACAGGAAAGAAGAGGAAAAGGATGAAAAGAAAACGAGGTGTAGACTAGAGAAAAGATGAGGAAAAAGAGAAAAATGAACACACTGTATGAGTATAACACACGTCTGGAACTATTCTTTCTTTAAAGGAACACATTTGGAGAAGCTTTGCAGCACACAGTATTTAACAGCCTCAGAGTGACCAATAAAATACTTTAATACCCCTTTTCTCCTTGAGATTTCTTTCAACTAGAGCTGCAATGGCTTTTTTTGACTTTATTGACTGATTAGTCTATTATTGGGAAACGAGTTTCATATTACAACCGTCGTTTTTCGAGCAAAAATGCCAAAGTTCTCTGTTTCTGGGTCCCGAAATATGAGGATTTTTCGATGTCACACATCAAAGTAAATTGAATGGAAATTTCCCATCAGATAAAACTAGCTATTTGAATAGTAACAGTGGGCAAATAAGAAATTATGATCATTTTGTCATATTTTCTGACCCTTAGAAGACAAAACAGTTCATCAGTTTGTGGAGAAAATATTTTGTTTTGGTTTAGTGATTTCTACAATTATAATTGATTAAAACTTGCAAACCTACTGTTAGGGATGCAAATACTTAATAGGGACAGATTATCAATATATTTCAGATTAATCAATTAATTGAGGTCAGAAAATGCCAATCAGAAGTTCCCAAAGCCCAAGGTTACTTCAAATTGCTCATTTTGACCGACTGACAGCTCACTAGTGCTGGGGTTTGAATTTCATATTTCATGTGAATTTTCCATATAAGGCCATATCTGAAACAACTACTGCAACTCATTTGTTTTTTTCTTATGGAATAGAACTCTGAGAAATATGTCTTTGAATAGCTGAATACTTTGAGTATTTAATGTAAATGTATAGTGTTTATACAACTATTTTAAAACACTATGTATTGAAAAGGAAGCAATGTTAACGTTGTTGTCTTTTTTTTACTACATTGCGGCTTGCACAGTAAAATGGTTTACATTCTGCACATGCAAGATGGCATTAAAATGTTTTTATAGTCTATGTACTTCTGACAGTTAAATAAGCCACTATAAACCTATATGAAGGCCCAGTAATGCCAAAAACAAAGACAAAAAATTTAAAAATATTGTGATATACCGTGAAACCGTTAGAATCTTAGAAAATAGCACTATAGTTCACAGTCAAAGATTTTCAATCATTTAAAAGAGGGAAAAGTAGCAAATGTTTAACAGTAAAATGTTAGGAGTAAAGTTATGACTGAAATATCAGCTTAAGAGTGAAAAGCTTTGCTCTTTCCTGTAACACTAAAAAACAAGTTTCAGTGAGGCAAGGATGTACGAAGAAACTATATGCATGACAGGGGAGAATACTGATTTTACTGATTTTTTTGTCCCACAAATACCTTTGATATGATTTTGTTTCCATTCCAGAAGAGGTTTTAAGTGACCAGAGATCATTACTGAACCACAAAGGTGCAACTGGGCTCTAAATATGTTGGGAACCTGTCTTTCTTTGGGCCCTCTGTAGTCTACTGATCTTCTTCTTACTGGTCTTTTCCACCAACAGGAAACCGGTTCCGTTGCGTTTCGTGCAACTAGTATGGAACCGCTTGGAGCCGTTTTGACCAAAACTAAATTGGTTTGGAACCTGAAAGGTTGGTTCCCCTCGAACTAAAAGATAGCAGCTTTCCTTGGGAAACGAAGTGGCTGTGTTACATTCCACAGGTAGCTATGCACTGTGCAGTGCCCTCTGGTAATTATGCATCCTTGATTACAATGGTTCACTCAAAACTGGTGAAAAACATGGGCTGGTTCACTAGATAGCACCAAGGTTCCAAGATTCTTCTTGGAACAGAACCAGTGTTCAGATTGAACAGGTTTAAATTGTGATCTGTCAGTTCATGAAATTTAAATCGTGCTAACCCTGGACCAAAACTTTTAAGAATATCTTTGCAAAAGCAACATGCCCTCTTAATTCCAGCTTGTTAGAGATTTTGATGTTAAGTGTTAATTTCTTATATTCTTATTTAACTGCGGCTCAGAGGGATCGTTGTCTCTTTCAGTTGTCAGTCTGGTTGAACCATTGTACAGCATTTTGTTTTCTATGTAAAAATGATTATATATCCTTTCAGCCATCTGACTGTTACCAATCAAGCTTTTGTGGCAGATGACCCCATCCCAACTTTTGAGTGGTGAAAAAATTAAATAGCATGTGACACACACAAGGTGCCTTAAACTTGTAGTGACACTACAGAACCACTGGCCTGATTGGTCTTAAAGCAAACAAACCCCATGAGATGAAAAGCTAGAAACTTCCCAGGAGCACAAGTGTCTAAAAGGCAACAACAGTGAGAAACGAGTGGAATGCCAACACTCCCAGAGGAGATAACACCCTGTTTATTTCCATCCCTGCTAATACACACTTTTGCCCTCATCTGTTTATGGGAAAACGTCTGATACAGAGTGAACATTTTGTATGAACAAGATCACATTAACCAGTTACTCCAGTCCCAATGTGACATGCAGGACGAAGATGAAGAAGAAACAATAAAAAGATGGAGGAAAAAGAGGGGGAGATGTATGCTGTT
>NW_023339762.1:1449203-1449524 GCF_004916995.1 Morone saxatilis | reverse complement strand
CTGTCTCATGTACTACTGTCCTGACAAAACAGTTATTTTTACAAAAATTATACTGCAGACTGTATCCATGCTTCCATTAGCACTAAAAAGTGAATCGCTAGTAATGGAGCATCCTGGTATTCCACCCAATCAAAGAATTTGCCCAAATCCTTCCTCTTTCCAGCCTTCTAGTGTGACATGTTTGGCAAAGAATGTCCTCTCCGGGCTGTCCTATCACACCTTCTGACAGCTCCTCTACTCCAGGGGCCCCGGAAAGCCAGCCGAGCGAGGCGAGTGTTTTCCCGCTTGCCCAGCACTCCTCGCTCCTTATCCTCCCCAACA
>NW_023339762.1:1448994-1449143 GCF_004916995.1 Morone saxatilis | reverse complement strand
TGTGTGTGTGTGTAGTGGGTGGGTGTCGGGTTATCATACAGTAGTTAATTATAATGAAGCAAGAAGGCACACTATATGCATATTATCACAGCTGAAAGTCTAATTCATTTGGGTAGAGGGAACGGAGATGTTGACGGTGTCACATTTGC
>NW_023339762.1:1440510-1448978 GCF_004916995.1 Morone saxatilis | reverse complement strand
TACTTCGCGTGGCAACTTTCCCCCCATTGCAGAAATCACCAACAACGGCACAAGGTGCACCCTCATCACTTTGTCCGCATGTGATAAGACCTTTTGTTCTCAGTTTGATCCATCTAGCCATGGATGGCTGAATGTTGCAACTGAAGGATAAGATGTTTGCGTAAAAGCTTCCAGTTTTCCGCACTGCTGCTGGTTTGCTTCTCTTTTTGTGGAGCTATTCATACAAATCAAGGACCTAAACGCAATACCTCTAAAGTGTTATCGTTTCAGGAACACAGGACATTTTTTTTAATCATTGCTTGCCGTGGAGTTTATTCAATAGGTTTTATTGAAAAAACAAAGCAATTAGGAATCATTCATTTGATCATTTGCTTATGGTTTCCTCTAAAATGAGGAGAAATCTAACTGATCTAACGGTGTGTAGCATGTCCATATTGACAAAACATTTATAACCAGCTTAGAACTCGCTCAAGCAGGCAGCCTGGTGGACTTTAGAAGGTTTTATACATCCAAAGAACTTTATAAAATACACAATAAAATTCTGATCAGTGTTACGTCATGAAACCCTGAATATAAGAATCTCCTCACATTTTTAGTAAAGTTTGAGTTCCCCTGAGACAGCGCTTAAGCTTGAATATCTGTATGTGTTGCGTTTCTGTATGTGTTATCTGTTATCTGGTAAACCAGGAGCATAGACGGTTAACTCCCAGCCTCGAGACGAGATGTCATCTCCAGTCTGGTCGGAGGTTATAGGGGGTGAACTTGGAATGGAGGGATGAAGAGTTAGAGAGGGGTTAAGGAGGAGAGGAAGAGAGCAGCGTGAGGGAGGAAGAGAGGCAATAAAGGGACAGGTGAGAAGAAGGTGAGAGAGAGAGAGAGAGAGAGGGAGGAAAACCAAGAGAAGTGGTTTGGAATAAAGAAGTACAATATTGAGTGCAGAGATAACTAATGAAGGGTGAAAGAGGGGTGAAGGTTTAAGGATCAATGAGAGCGAGAGACGAGGGGTGAGAGATTTTAAAAGGTGCAGTTCCGATAGTGAAATTAAAGGTGAGAGAATAGGAAGTGGGTAAGGTTAAGAGATAGAAGGATGAGGGAGATATAATAAAAAATCGGCTATACTGTTGACTCAGGTTTGAGCTGTGCTCTGGTCCTGCTTTGGTTGTTGTCTTCACCAGAGCTCACTGGGAACTGATCAAACTCATGTATCCAAGAACTCTTAAATTGGACAAAATTATGTAATATCAGATGGACTTTTTTGTAGATTATTCATGGAGAATGAGAACCTTGTGGGTGTTCCTTTCATATTTAGCAGCAAAAAAAGTAGTAGCATGAGTTAATTACTTAGTTACAATGCAATGTATTACACATGCGCACATTGCAATGTCAATTCTGAAATAATAAGATGAAGGACTAAGGGCGGGAATAGGTTTGATATGATTAACACCAGGATAATTGTTTAGAATTTAAAATTGAAGATTGAAATTGGTTGACACTGACGGCCCACTAGCTAATAACAAATACTTCATATTTTTCACATCTAACCTCTCATTTTCAGCTGTGCAACTACAATACATTGTTACACATCAACTGTGATCTCCTTTAGAGCAGGGCTGACCCACATCCATCCATCTATCACACTTTTGGACATATACTGTACTCTCATTCTCTGTCTTCTCTGTAACCTTCCTCCATATCTCGAGCCAGCAGACTCCCCCTGTCTCTCAGGAGGAGGGTGTCCCTGCAAGCACCCTGTCAATTCCACCTGCCAATCAAAGTTGCTTTGAGATGATGATTGGCTGTCATGTGTCCAGAGGGCTTGTCTTGTCAGTGAGGCTGAGATACCTCAGAGTACAGTCTGTGGTTTGAAATGATTTCAGTGGAAGCTAATTTTTTTCCCACAAACAACCGCACAGGGAAAGTTTTGTATATGGGTCAGCATGAATGCATGTTATGGATCCCTATAGTGAATCTAAGATTGTTGTAAGTGAAATAGTCTGTATAAAAACATCTTCTATTAAGTACATTTCTTCTGTTCCTACATGTCAATGGCTTCACACCAGTTTTATTCAGTGTAAAACTATCCTCCATTTGAATAATGACAAAATATTAGATTTTTTTCTGTGATTATTAATTCAAACTATTAATCAAATATCTCAATAGTTGTTGATTAATTGTCTGTTAATTGACTAATGTTTAGTCAATGAATCAATTATTAATTAGTCATTTAATAATCAATTAACTGTCTTGGTACTATTAAAGATAACTACTAGCCACTGTTAGTTTGTCAACAACATGGCAAAATGTGGTGTTTGTGAGGTGTGTGTCGTATTAGCATGTTGCACATCGCAACAGATATATATGAAATAACCAAATGGGCCTATTTCTTATTACATGTTGAATCATATACTTGACAAATAAAAGGTACTTACGTTATTCAGAACCTGAGTGCGAATTTTCAGTTCAGCATGTAACAAAATACACGTCTAAGTCTGGAGTTTGTCTTGAGCACTCAACTGTACTTTAGTGGCTCTCATTCATATACTGAAAGAGGTTAGTGGTGATTCAGTCTGTTTTGTGGACTGGTCCATGCGATAGAAGTAGGTCCTCTTTTAGGTATAAACTTTGGCTGGTCCCTTTCTGAGCCCTTTCCCCTGTTTGAAATGACCCCGTTCTGTGTTCAATTCAATTTAATTCAATTCAATTCAATTCAATTTGAATACCTAAAATTATCTCAGGACACTTTTCAAAAAGAGCAGTTCTAGACAGACAGACAGACAGACAGACAACATTTCCTGCCTGCATCTGCCTAGCATAACTGCATGACTAAAAAAAATCCTTTTGCAATAAATAATTTAGTGCTTGTGTATTACTCATTTATCTGCCCTGCAGGAAAACAACCATGACCACAATGTCCATGATTTTGTCTCGTGAATGGAGTTGTCAGTTTGCCTTCAACCATTTTCTCTTTCTTAAACTGCAGCACAGAATAGCTCATATACACGAGATCAACCTAAAAACCACACATTTGAAGGAGTTTATGCAGTGGAAGGTTGTAACGTATACTCTGGAGTAGAGCTCATGAGGAGCACTTGAAGCCAGTGTCGCCCTCTGCCTCCATCACCCACTCTCGATCTACACCACATATTCTGACTGACACACACACTCCGTCACACACACTCTCCTCTCTCTAGTCTGTGATGTGTCACTCCCCTCCTCCATCCCTGATGATTGATAGGCACGAGGCCCCTAATCTAAAGGAACATTTCTCCGTGCTGTCCGGCTGCTATCAGCCCAGCAGCTCCAGTGTGTGAGCCCATGGCAGGCCTGGTGCTGGTGGCGGGACTGGACATTGGCACGCTGATTACCAGCCTATCAGATTCCTCCTGCAGCCACCACACCACATCCTGCATACCTTCCTCTCACACAAAAATACACTTGAAGAAATTTGGATTTAACTTGTCAGTGTGCTTATATCGATTCCCCAACCCTTTCCCATAATGGTAAAATTATACTGTTGCAATATTTTATTGTGAAAATGCAGAAGCTGACGAATAACATCTATCTAAATTCAATTGGACTTTGGAGTAAAATTCCAAATAGCAGTGAGCACCGTTCATCCAAAGAATACTAGACTAGCAAACACAAAGTGTTTCACAGCTGTAAACCTGTGGTAATGTCTGCTACAGACTGAAGCAGAACGTATTCTCCTGTTGGAGCCCCACACGTCTAGAAACCAAAATGTTCTTTTATTTTTTCTTGTAATGCTCATTAAAAAACTTCACAACCATACTTTGGCTTTCATAAAACTTAAAGGCTATCAAATTTTTTGTGTGAGAATTCAAAATAAAATATTATTCTGATTAATTGATAATCTATCGGCTATAATTGAATTATCAGAATAAAAACATAATATGAATGTATATAAATCGGTTGATAACTTATACATATACCCCATAATTTTATTTTGAATATGTTATGTTAGTGACTGCAGTCCCATGCAAGATTATGTGTGTTAAGCTCTCTGTACAGTGCTAAACAGATTGAGGTCCCTATAGTAGTATTACAGGAAAATTATACAGAACCTGAAATGATAAAGCTAGTGAACTGATGTTCACCCTTTCACTACTTGTTGATAGTGTTCCCCAACGGCAGACTGCTTTTATTTTGTATACAAGCATTCCTGCTCACATATTAAAGAAATTTTAAGCTACGGTCTGTCATTTATATGCTCACAGAATCAGCAACTAATTTAAAAACTGAGATAGTAAGTGGAGACATTTCTTTATATTTTAAGATGAAGAACTGAGTGGTTTTCCTGAGATTTTTTTTTGTTTGGAGGCACAGCGGTCAATTTTTAGACAGACTCCGAGGTCCATGATAGCATTAGCTGGTATCTCAAGTGGAGGGACAACCTTCACAGCTTATTATTTTGAAATCTAAATGATATATATATATAAATTAAAATATATCTAAAAATATAACTATCTAACATTATACAGCAGCAGGGTTGGTCAACATGTGTATGGATGTGTGCATTTTACCGACATCAAATACATTTATTTTAATTTAATTTTAACCATAACTTCAAGCCTAAACTGATCCACTGTAGCAATGAGGACCAACAAAACCTTATGTTAGAGAATTATGTGTATTCTTTTTCTGTCCTTGTGAGGATGCTAGCGCTATGTAAGAACAGAAGTAAAGGAGAAAAAAAAGCCCTCACGCATATGTTCCCTGCTTTCTGCTCATTTTTCCCATCCTCACGATATCTGTCTCTTATCATGTTATGTCTCTTTCTCTCTATGTCCTCTACAGTATCTCTCACTCACCAGTTTCCTTCCTTTATTAGACAACAATCACTTGTTTTCCAGAGTCTCAAGGGAGTTTGTGTGTGTACATTTTTTTAAATTTTGACTTTAAAATCAACTGTTAACAATGTGCTCTATAATAGTCCCCCCGGCCCCGCCCACACACACACACACACACACTCTTTCTGTCTAGAATCTTTGATTCTACATTGACTTTTCAGCTTTAAAAACTGCCTATAAGTACTTTTTAAAATGAAAGTGGACAGTGCAAAGGATTGTACAAAAAATCTTTAAGTGTAGGAAAATCACCATAAATCCTCAGCTAAGCTGATTTTCCCCTACAGTTGTTACCATTGAACAGATATATTACAGGAACAGTATTTGTGTACTCATTTTAGATATGGCTACTGACTAGTGAGTCAAAGAATCTACAGCCCTTCTCATATTCCTTCTGCCTGTTCGCCTCACTCCCCGCTCTCTTCTTCATCTCCTCTGTTTAATTGGTGAACCTCTAAATGACCCTGAGTGTGTCGAGCAAGTCTATCACTCTTTAACTTTTCCTGCGTCTCCTTCTCCAGCCCGCGTTGCCGATACCGGCCTGATTGAAATGTCCTTTTTTTTCCCGCGGGAGCCAGAAGGAGTTGTTAAAGCAGACATGAATTAATGATTGAATTAATTATCAGAGTCACATACCGTACAATTAATTTTGTGGCTTTGCCTCAGTCTTTTTTCCCCTCTCCCCGTCTGTGTTCAGAGAATGTCAAGAAACATTTTCTAATTAATTTATGTGTGATTATCAGGGATAGTTTCTGGAAGGTCTCCACTTTCAATTTGTGACAGGCTACAGCAGAGGAGAGAGGGAAGGCTGGGAGAGATGGAGGTGGCCGGTATATGCAATTGGACGCCTGTGGCGGCTGTGGGCTCCATAGAGATATACGTGCCTCTCACACATACACACACATGCACGCACGCATACGTTGGATGAGGTGCGCATTTTCTCTCTGACACACAGATTCACATTAGAATTACTCCCTCTTTCACCTTGAGTCCTGACCCAGTCAGTGTTATTTTGCATAATAGATTTTTTTTTCTTTTAAATTAATGACAGTTTTGGCTTGAAAGCTTTACCAGGCACTGACAGGGGTATGGAACAAAACCATTTACAATCACAGACTTTCCAGTTGTAACACTGACTGATAAAAAACGGTTTACATAATTTTAAAACAGTGTGTTGGATGCACACGATTTCCCCTTCATCTGTCTTGTGACAGGTTGGATAATGTCCGACTGTCTTTCTCACACACATGCATACAGAAGCGCTTTTCTTTTAATCAGCAATAAATAAAACTCCCCACCGGCAGTCAAGTGATTGAACTCCAAAATGAAGTTTTTGCATGTGAATGTTGGTATTCTGTTTGTCTTCAGCGAGGATGAGGAGGAGAGAGAGGAAGGCTCATCTCATCAACAGTAGCCCTGTCACTTGTTCTGTTTTCACCCCCTTCGTCCTCTGAACAGAAAAAAATGCTTTTAGCCCCCCCCCCTAATTTTATCTTTCTTCGCATATTTGTGAATTTGCATGTTTGCTTCTTGCTCTTTTCTGGTGGTGTATGTATTTTGTAGATAAAAGTTCAGCAGTGCAGTTAAGAGAAATTAGTTGGGTAAACAGTGGTAAATGTCAATGATAAAGTTCTGTTGAAGCTCATCTGATTAGCGGGGCTACGCAGGTGTCTTATCTTGCCTGTGCAACAGAGGGTAAAATGGAAATGATTGCGTGGTCCTGAGCAGTAGATGCCTATCCCAGAAATGTCTATCTGCTGCTGAGCCGAGCCTGCCGGACTCAAGGGACCCAGGGGTGCTGCGTGGAAGATCATGGAGAGAGAGAGAGAGAGTCGAGAATGGGTAAAGGAGGTGCAATCAGGTCTTGTTTGTTGTTAGATTGAGGCCTTTTATCAGCCAGCATTATAAATGACTTTAGTAGTCATTAATTTGAAAGCTAGGTAGAATTCATAAATGCAAATTTACCAAAATAACAAAGCAAAGGATATAAATTGAGACATTTCTGATTGAACATTGATGATCTGAGTTATAAAACCGTAAATTAACAGGACGACAGCAAGAAATTGGTTTAGTGTTATGAGATCGAGATGTGTTAATTAAGCCAATGTAATGCCTGCCATGGCTTTGTGAAAAAAGATCCTGTTCGCCTTAGATGACTTTTTGCAGACTTGCAGCTACCTGATATATGAAATGTTTGGTTCTATGGTTTAGCACAGTGGTTCTCAGCGAAAATGTGAAATGAGAAATGGGCCTTCCAGAAGTTTTAGGGCAATTGACAGTTTACAGCAGTTAAAGATTGCATTAAAAAAAGTGGAATATCCAATATAGAATGTGGTTTATCAAAGTGACATTTACATTTTTATCAAACTTATTGTAGTGTCATTATATTAGGAATTATGGATGACTGATATTTGCAATACTCCATAGTACCCCTTGTGTACGCATACCCCCATTTGAGAAACACTGGTTTACAATATTTAGTATATTTTACAATCTCAAATCTTAAATATAACGAGAAAATTACAAAGATTCCACTCAAAGCTGCTTTCATCAGTATTTTCTTCATGACATAGAAGCATCGTGTAATGTGAAAGGGGTCACTCATTTTGGCAATCAACACACCAGCCTATATCACCTTTTTCTAATTGAGCCTTGCCTACTTCAAAGAAGAGCACAGAGAAAAAAAAATATATATAGAAAAATACATAATGTAAAACTGTTTAAGGTTTGGTAGAAGCAGAAACAAAATGCAAATTTGTGCATACAAATAATAACTGTCTCCTGCTATATTGAGTATAATATAATATACTCATAATATATAGAAGCAATTGAGAGAAAATTGTAAGCAGTTTTATACTTTTTCCCATAAAGAAGAAGAAAGCCTTTGTATTCCCGGCAGCTATAATTGAATTTTGACATGTGTAAACAAAGAACACAGGACCCCATCTTTTCATTACACAACTACAGTATGGTCCTGTGTTTCCCACGAGGCCTAGAGAGAGAATAGGAATGGAGGCGTTGGGATTTGTCATTCAGCAGAGGTTAAACCCCACCTATTAGTGTGGGGTCGGAGGAGCACGCAGATAAAGATTTCCTGTTGTGTGGTGTCAAAAAATCAATAGCTCCGCCGCGATGTGCTCATTTGATATCAACAATAGTCTTTTTAAAAATCAATTAGGCCGGATAGAGGAGAACATCAGTGTTGGGTTACACCTTTCTTTTTTTCCCCCCTTTTATTTTTCATTGATATCCAATCAAGCAGGCTGTTTGTTGAGCTTGCTCACTCCTATTGGATGACCAGGTACAATGCCCTTATGCAAGGTTTTGCATATGTGACTCGGTATACTTTCACAGTGTTGGACTTCAGTTCTAAGAATGACACACGCAAAACAACAAATAAAACTAACTTCAGAAATAAAAAGGTGATCAACAAGAATGTTTTCATATAGTGTGTTGATGTAGTGGATCTACAGTTTATATATAGTTTATAAACCACTGAATAGTATCAAGCTTGCTGCACGTTATGAATCATAACTACATCGCATAGCTCAACAAATCTTGGGGTCTGGTTGAAGTCCAACTCTTAACTCTTTCTCTTTTACT